>NC_090876.1:38195487-38197987 GCF_036669935.1 Montipora foliosa
CCGTGTTAAATGACACATTCATTATTATTTTGGAGGCGTTTGGAGTGACAAGGCAAACGAATAGTCATTTACAATTGAGTGTTTCCACACTAGCCAAATAATTTACTCATATAAAATACACACTTTTTTTTATAAGAATGTTGTTTTTCCGGTCTAGGCTAAATATTCTTATTTTTCTGCCGATTTTAGGCTGAAAATATTCTTAAATTATAGCTTATGACATTTCCGTTTTAGAATTTATTGGGGTATCAATTACAAGTGTTTGGTATCTAGATCTGTTTTCGCCAGGTTTTGTTATTTAAAAAAGAAAGAATTTGTCATATTACTTTTTTGCCGTTTAGTTTATGTCTTTTGTGCTGAATGCTGTATGTAATTACATGTACCGTTCATCGAACTGTCATTAGCATTTTGCTATAGCTAGTTGGCTAGGAATAATTTTATACCATTAAGTTAAAAACGTAAAATTGTATTGTATTTACAGATGTTTCAACACACAAAATTATTTCTATCCTTTTCAAAATCTCACCCTCGGCTTTATTCTTAAAATGTTCTTAAAATTTCGCAAATTTCAGCCTTGATATTCTTATAAAATGTTTCTTATAAAAAATAGAGAGGGAGTAATTACTAGAGACCATTCAATTAATGTTTTTTTTGCTAAGGCCCATTTAAATTAAACTATGCCGTTGTGTTTTTATGCAAATATAGTCTTTTGCCCAAGTTGTGAAAGCGAGTAAGGAAGGCCTTTAGCATGCGAAAACAAAGATCTATGGAAATTAAACTTACATAGAAAGCGTCAAACGAACCACTTTTGTGAACAGTTTTAGACAGATTTTGTGAACTTTCCAACGATTCGAACCTAACTTTCTTTCGAACCACCTCTCGACATTTTCATTTTGAAGTTACTCACCGAAATCGCAAGAAGCTCATTTGATGCGCAAGCGGTCTTCTTGCCGGCCAGACATTCTTGAACTCGAAGAAACCGATATAAATACTTTCGCCCGTCCGCTCATTCTTCAGTGGTGTTACCGTCCATTGATTAATCCTCATGTTTGTTGTCTCGTTTTTCTAGCTTTTGTTTCCGTTACATCGCGTTGCGAAAAAAAAGTGTCACTTTTGAACTAGGGAGCTTAAGCACGCACGTCTTTGAGACGCGAACGGCAACCGGAAGAGAACATTTCGCGTGCCAGGACAGAGGTGTCTCCCAGATTTTTATAGTAATCATCTCTAATGGAGGAAAGATTTAAAGAGCATACTTACATTCACATTTAAACATATTTACCTCTACTCTCAGTACGATTTTGCTGCGCGTGATACGGCGACAAAGTATGGATTTGTGCTGAAGCTTACTAACTTTGAAGCGTCTCTATTTTCTCATCCAAGCTCATCCAGGAAGACGGCAAAACTTTCCTTTCGTTCGCAAACCTCCTGGCAAATCTACTGGCTTTGGTTAATTGCAATTCAGAACGCATGCATGTTGGAGAGCAAGACTAACTGAATAGGAAACAGTTGGCGTTGTCTTTAAGTGAATGTTTGATACGCCGTGTTGCCCGGCAGCAAAACAGGAACATAATTAGCATACAAGTAATTCCAGGTGATCCACTTAAGTTGTTTTTCGCACCTACGTTCGAGACACTACTTTAAGGGGCTGTTTACATGGAGGTAGGAAGACCCTACACTAGGAAGATCCTAGAAGGGGGATCATCCTAGCCGTCCTACCGAAATGTCATTAACAACAAACACTTGTAATATGTTCAGAACGGTAAGAGAGATGACCTCGCCTTTTGAACGCTCCCGGTTTCTCAATGAACCACGTTTGGCGTTAGTGTGAGACCATCTTTTACCCTTGTTTTCTTTCAAAGGCTTTCCTCTACCCATCATTCCAGCTTTATGAAGCCAGACTAGCAGCTTCTGAAGCGGCACTACTCTTTCAGATGTCCGCGTCACAAAGGAATTTGATACTTTTCCTTCCCAAGATGCTCATAGGCCAAGTTCAACCTCTCTAAGCTTGATTTAATTGATTAATTTTAACTTTTGTTTTGTAGTTGTCTCTTTCATCACAGTGTCAAGTCGACGCCCTTTGCAAATTGTACTTGCGACCTTTTCAAGTGCGAGAGCGACACCAAGTCAATCTCATCACCATAGACTCCGATATTGAGCCTGGGCATGATAAGAGGGAGCTCTTCTCCTTTCCCTGATATGCGAAAAGAAGAAGAGCGCTGCGCCGGGTCGAGAGTTGACGCAGAGTACGATTTTCACTCCCGCGCGAGCTCAATTTTTTTTTCGTTTTACTTCGTGTTATATCCATTTTAACAGCTACTTGCAAACTAATACTTCGCTTTTCAATCGAATTATGTGTAAATACAGATAGAACTTAGCAACACAAGCAGAGGCGCTTTTTCCAAGATATGAAGGAACTTACGAATCGACGACGTTCACGCGACGGCACCGTTGGCTCACGTCATAGTCCTGCTTCGCGGCCTATTAAATTTACGATGTTCGA
>NC_090876.1:38202987-38215487 GCF_036669935.1 Montipora foliosa
GAGCGTTTCCGAGCTAGGTTCTTTGACAGTGCGTTGATCGAAAAAGTGTTTAAGTGCTTGAAGACCTTCGCTGTTAGGAATAACTGTGTATAGAGATGTAATGTCCATGGTGAAAATAAATTTGTCTTGGCCGGAGAAATTGAAATCGCGGAAAATTTGTAGTGCGTGTGTACTGTCTTTAATGTATGATGGCAAAGATTTGACGATAGGCGTCATAATCCTGTCTAAGTAGCTAGAAATGAGTTCGGTGGGGCAACTACAGGCAGAAACGATAGGTCGACCTGGGTTGTCGGGTTTGTGAATTTTAGGCAAGAAGTAAATGCACGAAGTTCTAGGGGTGTTGATGATGAGATTAGTGGCAGTGTCCGGTAATTCTTGATTAACTATAAGATTTTGAATGGTGTCTTTGACAAGTTTTTGATTGTTGGAAGTGAGATCTTTAGGGATTTTGGCATAAAACGAGGTATCCGAAAGTTGCCGCAAAGCTTCTTTTTGGTAAAGGTCGGACCGCCAAACAACTACCGCGCCGCCTTTGTCGGCCGATTTGACAACTATGTCGTTGCGTTCAGTTAAAAGCCTTTTTTCACGACAAAGAGGATGATTCGGACACTTCTAATAAAGATATTTTTGAAACACTTCTAGTTCGCAAATCCAAATGGACTCCCCCAGAGGGACAATTTGCCTCTTTAGATCTTTTCACCAAAAAATGCCGTCACGACATTCACAAACTTAAATTCAATCGCAACACTAAATTTTCCAACCTTTCCTCGGAAGAGTGGGCGGCGCTTAAAAATCTTAGTAAACGCAACGACATAGTTGTCAAATCGGCCGACAAAGGCGGCGCGGTAGTTGTTTGGCGGTCCGACCTTTACCAAAAAGAAGCTTTGCGGCAACTTTCGGATACCTCGTTTTATGCCAAAATCCCTAAAGATCTCACTTCCAACAATCAAAAACTTGTCAAAGACACCATTCAAAATCTTATAGTTAATTAAGAATTACCGGACACTGCCACTAATCTCATCATCAACACCCCTAGAACTTCGTGCATTTACTTCTTGCCTAAAATTCACAAACCCGACAACCCAGGTCGACCTATCGTTTCTGCCTGTAGTTGCCCCACCGAACTCATTTCTAGCTACTTAGACAGGATTATGACGCCTATCGTCAAATCTTTGCCATCATACATTAAAGACAGTACACACGCACTACAAATTTTCCGCGATTTCAATATCTCCGGCCAAGACAAATTTATTTTCACCATGGACATTACATCTCTATACACAGTTATTCCTAACAGCGAAGGTCTTCAAGCACTTAAACACTTTTTCGATCAACGCACTGTCAAAGAACCTAGCTCGGAAACGCTCCTCCGCCTTGCCGAACTAGTTTTAACGCTTAACTGTTTTTCATTCGCCGGCAACTATTACAAACAAATTAATGGTGTAGCGATGGGCACAAGAATGGGACCTAGCTATGCCAATCTTTTTGTAGGATATGTTGAACACCAATTTTTCAATCAGTACAACGGCCCCAAACCTGAACTCTACGGCCGCTACATCGACGACTGCATCGGTGCTATTTCGTCTAGCAGAGAAGAACTCGATCAATTTATAACCTCCGTCAACTCT
The DNA here is from genome assembly GCF_036669935.1 of Montipora foliosa. Lineage (NCBI taxonomy): Eukaryota > Metazoa > Cnidaria > Anthozoa > Scleractinia > Acroporidae > Montipora > Montipora foliosa. Next base: position 38,204,616 of record NC_090876.1, read on the forward strand.
TTTCATCCGGCTCTTAAATATACCTGGGAAATTTCGGAAACTTCATTGGCTTTCCTAGATATCAAAGTTTCTATTAGAGGCAACGTGCTATGTACTAGTGTGCACTACAAACCTACTGATTCACACAGTTATTTGTTGTATTCATCGTCACATCCATCACATGTCAAGAACTCCATTCCTTATTCTCAATTTCTTAGACTTCGACGCCTATGTAGTGATGACTCCGATTTTTCCAGCAAATCAGAGGAGATGTGCCAGTTCTTCGAAAAACGTGGCTATCCTGTCTCTGTGGTCAAAGCGGGCCATCATCGCGCCCAACAATTTGATCGACAGTCGTCACTACAAACGTCACAGAAAGATAAGAATGACAGAATTCCATTCACCCTCACTTTCCATCCTCATAATCACGCAGTCAAAAGCATCATTCTTAGAAATTTTAAATTACTCCAAAATGATCCCGAGACTGGTAGAATCTTTTCGCAACCTCCACTTATTTCATTCAAACGCGACAAAAACGTAGGCAACTTTTTAGTTAGAAGCGCGCTCAAAACCAACGAGCAACCCGGCACTTTCAAATGCGCGCGCTCACGATGCAAAACTTGTCTTTTCATTGTTAACACTAGCAAGATATCGGGACCTAAGCGATCTGTTAAGATCACCGATCGTTTCACATGTACCTCCGCAAATGTCATTTATTGCATAACCTGTACGTTATGCAATAAATTATACATTGGTGAGACAGGTAGACGACTAGGTGACCGATTCCGCGAACACCTTCGCGATGTTGAGAAGAATGACAAGGATGCATCTAAGCCAGTCGCTCGCCATTTTAATCTGCCTAACCACTCCAAAAAACACATGGCTATCTGCGGCCTTTCCCTACATCTAGGTACGACGGAAAGCCGCAAGAATCTGGAACAAAAATTCATCTTTCAAATCGGCACCCTTAATCCTCATGGTATTAACGAACGCTTTTCATTTAACTAATATATTCCTACTTTTCACGTTGCCATGTTACCACCAATAGCGTAGCTCCTACTCTACTATAAAAACTACACGTAACCCATAATCCCTCGATTCGCTCTGACGAAGGGCTAACGCTCGAAACGTCAGCTTTTAGAATCTCTGTACGGTGGTCAATTTACATTATCAACTCCGTTGATAAACCAAATTTTTGTAAACGAAAGGAATGGACGCACGCTTACAGGACATTTGCAATTGGATGATTAGGGACAGACTTATGATCAATGATGGCAAAACAGAATTCATGATCATTGGTACGAAGGCGGAATTACGAAAGATCCACCAGAACAGCCTGATCGTTGGTGAATGTGAGGTGTTTCCCGGTAATAAAGGGATACGGAACTTAGGGGTGTGGATAGACAATACTTTTACATTGAGTGCCCATATCTCATTAAGGCGCATTCTATCACCTACATAACATCAGATGTATCAAAAAAGACTTAGACAGGGACTCAACTGAGAAATTACTCCACGCATTTGTAACTAGCAGACTGGACTATTGTAATGGATTTTTAACATCTAAGCTACAGCGTGTTCAAAATGCAGCGGCAAGATTACTATACCGTGCACCTCGGTATTGCCATATAACACCATTACTACGTGTATTACACTTTCTTCCAGTGAGGTCCAGAATTGACTATAAGACTTTAATTATCACTTTTAAAGCAATCTATGGGACAGCTCCTAAGTATATCGGATTTAGGAACTTTAAGACCTAATTTTAAATATAGTCTTAGATCTAATGACAAGTTTCTTCTATCGCCAAACCTCACCTAAACTTGGCCATAGAGCATTTATGGCAGCGGCACCGAAATTGTGGAATGCTCTTCCTTATGACGTCAGGATCACGTTGAACTTTAGTACTTTTGAACAGACACTCAAAACTGCACTTTTTATTCAAGGGTACAAAAGAAAAGTTTTGATATATTTTATGCACATACAATAGTTTAATTTTATACGTAAATTTGGATTCGTTTTTACTATTGTTATTATTCATTAGTATTATATACAGCTCATACATGTGAGGCGCATTTCAAAGAATTGTATAGTTGAATTTGACGCATATAAATAATAATAGTAATAATAATAATAATTATTATTATTATTATTATTAATAATAATAATCATCAGGAAAAATGATGGGGTTACGAGATCGGCATTTACGCATGCGTCACCCGCTCATTCGAGTGCACGCGCGAGTAAAGCTACAGGCCAACACAAACGGATTTAAGTGACCATTTAACCGTGTGTGTACAATCTTTGTAGTTTTCGTGAATAGATGTCTATTTATATTCCATATGTATAGGAATTAGAAGAGAGGTAAGCGAAATTAGCGGTATTTGTTTATTTCTGGTGACCCACTTTGAATCGTGAGCTGACGCGAGCAGCTTTTAGAATTGCGAGTGTGGCCTACGCGCGCGCGATCAGCTGAAAACCCTTTCTAGCCTCCTTAAGCAACTACAAAAACCCAACTTTAATGTTGAAACTATTAAAAGTGACTTGAAATTTAATTAAGTCGAACAATGTCAATGAGCACGTGTAAGCTGCTCAAACTCGGAAACATGGAAAAAGTTGTTAACGAGGATATTGTATACTTATCAACAACAGAGCCTAGAGCGTTTAGAACTGCATGTATTTTAAATTGTTCAGTGTCGGTTGATTGCCTCTAACAGAAACGTGCAGCTTTAACAATGAAATGTGAAAACGTACCATATTGTATTCACTCTAGATCTGTAGTACGACAAACACGAATTATGCAGCCAAAATTCCTTTGACTACCTTTCTTTGAAGACAACTTTTAAAGACCTTTTTTTAACCCAATCCCTCACAAATGCTCTCTCTCTTCCTGTAAACTCTTAAACTCTTCCATCTCGTCCAAACACATGTTTAAAGCGACTTCGGCACCCAAAAAAAAAAAAAAGAAACCTGACACTTCCGTTTCAATTTCCCCACCCCACCCAGGCAAAGGTCAAATTCCCCACCCCGGGCACAGAAAGAGTCAAATGCCCTGAGTTTGCCCGGGAAGGGGGATGTTGAAGTTTCGATTTGATCGGCGCATAATTGCTCAATAATTTTCTACAAAAACGTAAGTGGATCGAAAAAAAACATAACTTTAAAATGCCTCATTTTCACTTTCCTGTCCTCTCAACTTTCTCGTCACCAGAGCCTCTGATCTTATGTCTGCGCATGACCCTAGGCTCAGGGAAACTCTAAGTAGAACAAAATGCGCCGTGGGTTCTTATAGCCAAAATTTAGCTATTTGAACCTTACGGCGCCTGCTCTCACCTCGTGCTAACATGAATGCACCGATCACAGACGCTTGTGATTGTTCTTTACGAAAACTAGTGAGAAGACACTTATGCACAAAAGAGAAGAGCTCTGGGGTCGAGATTGGCGCTCTCTAGCGAGCCAAAAGGGCAGGTGAAACAGGAAAAGCTGGCAGGTATATAGGGTCAAAGGTTTCTCTGCTGGATACAGGTGTACAGGGTCAAAGAAACACACTTTAAATCTTACCTCCCTTAACAAGGCGCAACATCTCACCAATGGCATCAGGATCAACTTCGTCTGGGAAAACACCGTCCGCACAAATCACAGCGTCAAACGCACCCGTTGCACAAAGCGTTGAATTGGCTTTTAATGCAGTGAATATTACGTTTCTGTACAGACCACTTCGTTCAGCGTTGTCCAGTCTCTCTCTCGACACCGTCAGTGCGTCAATAGTGTTGTAACCTAAAGAGCGCAGGTAGGATGCGGTTGATCCTCGTCCAGCACCCGCGTCTAGTATACGCATGGATGATCTGTTCTTTTGGTACGCGTGTCACGGCAGCATCAAAATATTCTGAGCAGCTGGTGAGAAAAGTACTTAGACAGGGATTCAACTGAGAAATTACTCCACGCATTTGTAATTAGCAGACTGGACTATTGTAATGGATTTTTAACATCTAAGCTACAGCGTGTTCAAAATGCAGCGGCAAGATTACTGTACTGTGCACCTCGGTATTGCCATATAACACCATTACTACGTGAATTACACTGGCTTCCAGTGAGGTCCAGAATTGACTATATAAGACTTTAATTATTACTTTTAAAGCAATCTATGGGACAGCTCCTAAGTATATCGGATTTAGTAACTTTAAGACCTAATTTTAAATATAGTCTTAGATCTAATGACAAGTTTCTTCTATCGCCAAACCTCCCCTACACTTGGCGATAGAGCATTTATGGCAGTGGCACCGAAATTGTGGAATGCTCTTCCTTATGACGTCAGGATCACGTTGAACTTTAGTACTTTTGAACAGACACTCAAAACTACACTTTTTATTCAAGGGTACAAAAGAAAAGTTTTAATATATTTTATGCACATAGGTTAAGTTAGTTTAATTTTATACGTAAATTTGGATTCGATTTTCCTATTGTTATTATTCATTAGTATCATATACAGCTCATACATGTGAGGCGCATTTCAAAAAATTGTATAGTTGAATTTGAGGGATATAAATAATAACGGTAATAGAGCGGTTTTCAATTGAGTGTCGAAAGTAATTAGCGAATTGCTTTGGTTTTGCATTTACTTCACTCAGTAAGTGGTTGAAAGTTCTCGCGCCATTTTTTCAACCAATCGGAAGTAAAACCAAAACCAATCGTGGCTTGCGCGTGCACATTTTCCCGCGCTTTGTGTCGGCTACGTGTAATTACTTCGAGTCTTGATTGGTTTACTGGATTGTCTCCGTCCTTTTTGATTGGCCAAAGTTGTTACTTTGGTTTTGGGTTTACGACACTCGATTGAAACTCGCTCTAATAATAATAATAATAATAATAATAATAATAATAATAATAGTAATAATAATGATAATGATAATGATAATGATAATGATAATGATAATGATAATAATAATAATAATAATAATAATAATAACAACAATCAGGAAGAATGATGGGGTTACGAGATCGGCATTTACGCATGCGTCACCCGCTCATTCGAGTGCACGCGCGAGTAAAGCTACAGCGGGCCAACACAAACGGATTTAAGTGACCATTTAACCGTGTGTGTACAATCTTCGTGGTTTTCGTGAATAGATGTCTATTTATATTCCATATGTATAGGAATTAGAAGAGAGGTAAGCAAAATTAGCGGTAGTTTGTTTATTTCTGGTGACCCACTTTGAATCGTGAGCTGACGCGAGCAGCTTTTAGAATTGCGAGTGTGGCTTACGCGCGCGCGATCAGCTGTAAACCCTTTCTAGCCTCCTTAAGCAACTACAAAAACCCAACTTTAATATTGAAACTATTAAAAGTGACTTGAAATTTAATAAATTAAGTCGAACAATGTCAATGAGCAAGTGTAAGCTGCTCAAACTCGGAAAAATGGCAAAAGTTGTTAACGAGGATATTGTATACTCATCAACAACAGAGCCTAGAGCGTTTAGAACTGCATGTATTTTAAATTGTTCAGTGTCGGTTGATTGCCTCTAACAGAAACGTGCAGCTTTAACAATGAAATGTGAAAACGTACCATATTATATTCACTCTGTAGTACGACAAACACGAATTATGCAGCCAAAATTCCTTTGACTACCTTTCTTTGAAGACAACTTTTAAAGACCTTTTTTGTAACCCAATCCCTCACAAATGCTTTCTCTCTTTCTTTAAGGACGTTCGCGCGAAATTTTTTCAACATTGATTTTCTTCTGAAACTTTTACCACTGTAAGATGATGAGTTAGTTATGTCAGAAATGTAAAAAAAAAGGGGGGTCACCGACTTCGTTTTGGAGAGAACATGTCCGGAAAAACACCCAAAATGTGACAAAATCGGGCTTCGTTATCGAATAAGGCCAGTGTCTGTAAACCCAAATATATTGCAATTAAATCTTTGAAGTGAAATCTTCTCTGCCAAATATTGTTTAAGTGGACTAATTAAGTGAATTTAGTCAACTGGTGAGGTTCCCTTAAAGATCAAGTTCGCATTTAGCGACCACAGTTTCACGCGCCTTGCAGCCGCAAGATGGCAGGATTTGATGTCCCGTGAGCAGAAATCTTGAAATTTTTTGAACTTCCCACATTGATTTTTTGTTCATTTGTTCGCGCGCTCGTGTATGACGTGGCGTGTGCATTTGCGTGCGCAGTAAGGATGCGCAGAAACAATTGGCGCGAACGTCCTTAAACTCTTCCATATCGTCCAAACACGTGTTTAAAGCGACTTCAGCACCCGAAAAAAAAAAAAAAAAAACCTGACACTTCCGTTTCAATTTTTCCCACCCCACCCAGGCAAAGGTCAAATTCCCCACCCCGGGCACAGAAAATTGTTAAATGCCCTGGGTTTGCCCGGGAAGGGGGATGTCGAAGTTTCGATTTGATCGGCGCATAATTGCTCAATAATTTTCTACAAAAACGTGAGTGGATCGAAAAAAAAAACAGAACTTTAAAATGCCTTATTTTCACTTTCCTGTCCTCTCAACTTTCTCGTCACCAGAGCCTCTGATCTTATGTCTGCGGTTGATCCTAGGCTCTGGAAATCTCTCTGTAGGAGAAAATGCGTCGTAGGGTTCTTATAGCCAAAAATTAGCTATTTGAACCTTACGGCGCCTGCTCTCTCCTCGTGCTAACGTGAATGCACCGATCACAGACGCTTGTGATTGTTCTTTACGAAAACTAATGAGAAGACACTTATGCACAAAAGAGAAGAGCTCTGGGGTCGAGCTTGGCCCTCTTTAGTGCGCCGAAAGGGCAGGTGAAACAGGAAAAGTTGGCAGGTATACAGGGTCAAAGGTTTCTCTGCTGGATACAGGGTCAAAGAAACACACTTTAAATCTTACCTCGCTTAACAAGGCGCAACATCTCATCAATGGCATCAGGATCAACTTCGTCTGGGAAAACACCGTCCGCACAAATCACAGCGTCAAACGCACCCGTTGCACAAAGCGTTGAATTGGCTTTTAATGCAGTGAATATTACGTTTCTGTACAGACCACTTCGTTCAGCGTTGTCCAGTCTCTCTCTCGACACCGTCAGTGCGTCAATAGTGTTGTAACCTAAAGAGCGCAGGTAGGATGCGGTTGATCCTCGTTCAGCACCCGCGTCTAGTATACGCATGGATGATCTGTTCTTTTGGAACGCGCGTGTCACGGCAGCATCAAAATATTCTGAGCAGCTGGTGAGAAAAGTAGAAATTACGTTTTTTTAAACAATATGCACTCAATGATTTCACGCTTTAGAAGTTTAAACGCTTCAATACGGACACGTTGTTTGAACAAGAAATCAGATGCTGCTACAAAAGGCGAACCGATCATTACAGATGCGTAGAAGGCCGCCCGTTAAGTAGAATTATGAAAAATATTTCTCATGCCCTAAGACAAGTTATATGCCAGTAGGATTCCCTTGCAGTGTCCAAACAAAAACCACGTAAATTTCTCACTCCAAATATCCTTGCAACGTTACTCTGGTCACTTAAGAGTCACTTCCGAAAAAATGCTCTTCCCAAAGAATCAAAATAATATCCACTCAAAAAGTGAAAAAAAAACTCTCTTCTTTGTCTACTTGTCGCCATACTGAATATCCCAGAGTGTACCACAAAAAAGTATAAATTTGTTTATTCACCGGGGAGGGGAGTGACAAAATTGCAAAAATGAATCCACATAACGTTGACAAAAACCAATTTAACTTTTAAAATCGCTTGGTGACTCCTATGTTTTATTATATAAAATGAAAGTTTGAGGTCCTTTGAAGCCGGGATTAATTTTTGGGGCCGTAAAAAACTGATAAAGGGCGCTTTTTAGTAACTACAGAGGAGGGCTGTCCTCTTCAAAAATGGCTCTCTCTTCACGCTTTTGTCAGTCAAAAACACATTTATAGAATCATCCGGTTGCAAATAGATGATTGATTTGTTCTTTAAATTTCTTGACTGATTTGATTGCTCTCACATTTTCGGGTAAAGAATTCCACAACAAAGCACCGCTGTAACTGAAACTTCGTTTCAAGTAGTTAGTACGCGGTCTGTGCAATGTCAACTTATGAAAGGAATTACGCAAATCATAGTCTGTGCTTCGTTCGTGAAATAGGTTCTGCAAGTACGCTGGAGCTTGTTCATTCCCTCGTTAGATTTAAACATCATTAATGCTTTATGCATCTTTCTCCTAATAACTAATTTGTCCCATTTGAGTATGTCAAGAAGCAGGCTCCAGCTAGTCCCATAGTTGGCCTTTAAAATTACTCTAGCTGCACGGTTCTGTAACTTTTGTAATTTGTCGCTCAGTTGATCACTGAAGCCATCCCAAGCGAGGCTACAGTAATCAAAGTGAGGTTGAATTAAGGAGTTATAGATTAGTACCGCGGTAGATTGGGAGATGAGGGGCCTGATACGTCTGAGAGCACCTATAGCTTGAGTTACCTTCTTACACAAATCGTTAACATGATTAGACCAGGAAAGCCGATTGTCAATAATGAGACCTAATGATTTTGCGTGATCAACTGTGCTGATAACTTGGTCTTCCAGTTTGATGTTTATTTCGTTATGGCTTTCCGTAAGAGGCTTCTGGCGAGAGCCAATAACCATAAACTCGGTTTCCGCGACATTAAGACTAAGCTTATTGGCTTTTAGCCAACAGTGAAAGTTCGGTAGTTCTAAGTTAGTCTTTTGTTCAAGGTCAGCTAGAGAGGAACCAGAAATGGTAATATTTGTGTCAACTGCAAACATTTTAGCGCATGCTGTATTAAGGCAGTTTGGAAGATCGGTTATATTAAGAAGAACAGAGGACCGAGAATACTACCCTGTGGGACTCCGCATCTTAGTTCGCTTGCACTGGGCAATACGCCATTTACATAATATTTCTGGATCCTGTTACCTAGGTAGGAGGCAAAGAATCGTAGGGAACCCAGATCAAGTCCATAGTTTGCAAGTTTACGTAACAATATTGCATGGTCAATGGTGTCAAAAGCCTTTTTAAGGTCGATATATACCACTACATTTAATACGCCGTTATCTATATTAATAGACCAGTTGGTAGTTGTTTTACGTTACGCAGTCATAGTGCCATGGAGCGATCGAAAGCCGGATTGATAAGTATTTTATCTAGGTAATCGAAAGAGGTGTTGATAAATAATTTTCTCGAAAAGCTTTGAGACAATTGGCAATACAGAAATAGGTCTATAGTTATTTAGGTCAGATTTTGTTCCTTTTTTAAGAATAGGAGTCACCTTAGCGATTTTCCATTCATCTGGAAAGGTTTCCGTTTCAATACAGCTATTAAAAATTTTCGTTAATTAATAATGGTGCGATCATGGAACTGGCTAATTTCAGAAGTTTACAAGGAACTGTGTCCAATCCCATGGCTTTTTTTTTCGTGAAGCTGACTTAATAGCTCACTCACAGTTGTGACAGTAAGAGCCGTTAAGGAAAAGTCTGTTTCAGTGGGCTGTAAATATACCTTTCAGGGTTGGTATTAGAAGGTGATAATTTAGTGGCTAGATTTGGTCCAATAGATATGAAAAAGTTATTAAAAGCTTCTGCAATTTCAGGTGCAGAATTTATGGTTTTGTTATCAGTTTTAATTTCAGTGATATTGCGGTTTGTGTAAGATTTACGTGTTGAGCGTAGTTCGTTTTAATAACTGAGGAGAAAGTGCTGCCTTTGTAATTACATCTGCAAATGGTTAGACTCTCTAGTCTTCTCGGATAAGGACGATAAACCGTAGGCCCTGTCTCACAACCCTTCAATGTTCATAATCCTGTGGGACGTAAAACAACCCACACACTAACTTGTCGCAAAGAGTAGGATATGTAGTTCCCGGTGTTGTGGTCTGTCTTCTGTGCTATATCATGGCATGGTTGGGAGGGTAAAAGGGCGCACTTAATGGAGCGTCGCTCTGTTGTGCGACCCCCACCACAGCCTGTTTCTCTGTTGTGGTGAAAGTGATTAAATAGATAGTAATAATAATAAATAATAGCTCATTGAGACAGAAAATTCAACTATGTTGTCTACAGTCAAGTCAAGGAAACAGGACTCTGTTATCCCACACGGCCAGTCAGTTGTTGTTTCATGTCGTGCTACAGTAGGTCCAGTTGGAAAAATACCAGTGTTGTTTGAGTTTGATGCAGACCCATCCTACCCTACTGATCTTGAAATTCCAGAAACACAACTTACGGTTGCTGGAGGTTCAACTTCTCGAGTCAACATCCGAGTCAACAATCCAACAAGAAGTGACATCACATTGAGAGGGCGAGCAGTCCTAGGCTACCTCCAACAAGTAAAGTCAGTCACTCCACTAGCCTGAAGTGAAATTAAAGGGAAGCTCCTCATCCACAATTGTGAATTCCGGGGAAGCCAATATCCAGGAACAGAGAGTTAATGATGTCTCATACGACAGTTGTCTAGAATTGTCAAAGGGAGAGGCAGAATTCAACATCAGTGAAAACCGATACGACCACAACCCAGATGTTGACATTGAGGGACTTTCTGATGAACAGCGCACCATTGTAAGGAAAATGCTTGAGGAGAAAGCAGAGTCGTTCTCAAAAAATGATGATGATGTAAGAACCGCGGAGAAATTGCAGGTAGAGATCAATCTGACTGACTCATTTCCAGTTCAGAGAAAGTATACGTCCATCCCCCGACCACTTTACGCTGAAGTAAAACAATATGTGAAAGATTTGTTGAACAGAGGTTGGATTCAGAAGTCAAGGTCTGCATATTCCTCACCTGTTGCGTGCGTTCGGAAAAAGGATGGGACCTTGAGACTGTGCATTGATTATCAGCATTCGTGACAGTCATCCATTACCTAGGGTGCAGGACGCTTTACAACTTCGCGGCTGAAACCAATGGTTTTCCTTTCTAGATCAGGGGAACGCCTATCATCA
>NC_090876.1:38220487-38227987 GCF_036669935.1 Montipora foliosa
CAAACAAGAGACACTTGACGAAGATAATGCCATATTTCACAGTTACTGTCTTATTGTTGTTTGTTCGTTAAAAAAAAAAAAGAAAAGACAGTGAAAATGCTAGACATTTTGAGGCAGTGTTTCGGTGCACCGCAGTTGGCCTTGGTTCAATTGTCAGATTAGGAGATAGACTGCACTTTGTGGGCCTGATCACCCTGCAAGAACAGTTTTTTTTTTTTTTTGTCTCTTCGCATGTTTGAGATTGTAATTGTACGATTAGGCCATCGTTGCAACGTCCAGGGCCCGGTTCCTCCAAAGCCGATTAACTTAATCAAGGATTAGCGTAAACTTTTGTTTCACGTTTTCAACTTTTTGGCGAAAGTTTCTTTTGCTTATTTTTGTTTTTCAAGATTGACGTCTTCTCATGTAAAGTTCTGCCGAAAATCTGCGTTGAACAGCACTTGGGAATAGAGAAATAAACTGCTTGGTTAATTTTTAATCTTAGATTAGCGTTAATCGGCTTTTGAGGAACTGGGCCCAGGGGGACATTTCTTTTAGAGGGAGAGTGTGTGGGAAACCCACACACCATAAGAATAAGTGTTTTTGTTAAGTCACGTGATGCGTGACACAGTTTTTTGTTAGGCATTGGTTAGTTCTTGTTGAAGAGCCGCAAGTATCACAGAGATCTGGGCAGCATTGTTTTTCTTTGGGCGGCGTGAATATTTGATGATGATGATGAAAGCTCCAGTTACAAAATGGTTACCCTCAAGGCGTTATCACGTTCAACATTAACGATGTATTGAACAAAAATAAAAACAAATCAAATAACCCTGTTCAAGCTACAGTCCCCAAAAAAGATATCTTAATCGTATTACCCTACTTAGGTCTTCACAGTAACCAAGTCACGAAACGTCTGAAATCCTGCGTACACAATTCCTACTCTTTCGTCAATCTCAAGATCATATTCCAAAACACACGCCGCATCAACTCCTTTTTTCCATACCAAGATCGCTTGAACCGATCTCAGAGATCCAAGGTCGTCCATAAAGCTGTCTGCTGGAACTGTGATGAATTCTACATTGGCAAAGCAAAACGAAGACTCCATGACAGAAAAACAGAACATTTCAAGGCCCTAGCTTAAAGTGACCATTCATCAGCCATTGCTAATCATGTGAAAACCACTGGCCACGACATTAAATGGGATCACTTTGACATTTTAGCGTGCGGAAAAACTGACTTTCACTGCAAAATTAAAGAGACTTTGTTCATTCAAGAGCTAAAGCCTTCCCTTAATGTCAATATTAGTACTGAGAAGCGCTGTTTTAGCTATTACTCCTCATTATGTCTAGACACGTACTGCTGCAGACCATTTTTCTCAGTCTAGGTTCCAGACCCCTAATGTTTACGATATATATATATAGATTTCAAAAATTGTAACAGTCACTTTTGAAAATGTGTGTTGACTAGCATACGAAAAGGGGGAGTGTGTGGGAAGTAGGGACTTAGCCCACCCCCCATAAGAACAAGTGTTTTTGTTAAGTCATGTGATGCGTCACGGACCACGAGGTCGGAACGAGCTAGCGAATCTATGGCTGTTTTTTTCGTTTGTGTTCAGAGGAACAAAGTTAACATATACACAGTTTTTTTTAGGCATTGGTTAGTTCTTGTTGAAGAGCCGCAAGTATCACAGGGATCTGGGCAGCATTGATTTTCTTTGGGCGGCGTGAATATTCTTGATGATGAGGAGCCATTAATATAGTGTACTCTGATGTTGTCTAGACGTGTCCGTTTTAAAACTGCTTGTGTTTGCTTCTTGAGATCTTCGTTGATAAATGGCATCTTGGTGTAGATTAGACAGACAACCGTCCGAACAATCGATTACAAAATTAGAAGCGACTTGTCAGTGCACGAACTTTGAATATTTATGCATTGAGATACGGGGCTAAGCCTTTCCTTATCTCCAATTGCTACAGTCCTCTTAAGTGCCTTCCTGTTTGAGAAGTTTGAAGTCTTATTAGGAAAGATTGAGGAGGAAAACATTATATAGTCAAATATTATAGGGGACCTAAATTGCGATTTGTTAGCTCTCAATCCAAACATGAGACTAGACATCTTGACGAGCTCTGAGAGTCGTACCAATACACTCAATCAATCAATGAACCCACACGCATTACATCAAAACCTAAATCATTAATAGACTTATTCCTTACTAATCTCTATCTGGGGTTTCCCATATAAGAGTCAGTGACCATAGCCTAATTTACGTTGCACGTAAACAAAGAAGCCGTAAATCACTTCCGCGAGCCATTAATGCTAGACAATACAAAAGTTTTGTGCTCGAACATTTTTCAATGCGACATGAAACTAGCACCTTGGGCCATGATTGAGCAACTTAACGACCCTATCGAAGCTTAGGAATCTTGGAAACATCTACTTTCGCTCCTACTTTGAGAGTAACATTAAAGCCACCTGGAAAGGAATCAACTCGTTATTATCAAAGAAGAAAAACAAAACCCAAGATACGATATTGCTTATTGATGACAAAGACATCAGGGATCCCTACGAGGTCTGTAATGCTTTTAATAGTTATTTTACGGATATTGGTCCAACCCTGGCCTCAAAGATTAATCGCCCTCGAGTCAGTTTTCGAGATTTTTTAAACCTTCACATACGAACTTTAATTTGAGGCGAGACTTATAACGGTAACTAAACTTGTAGCCAATTTATCTACAAACAAAAAGCTGATGGCCTTGATGATATATCAGCCAGTCTTCTCAAGGCGTCTTTTCCTTTTACAACGGCCTCTCTGACGCACTGGTATTACTGGTATTATTCCCAATGACTGGAAAAGCGCTAGGGTCACTCCAATCTTCAAGGCTGACTGGAAGGTAGACCCAGCTAATTATAGGCCCATATCAGTTCTTTCAGTCATTGCTAAACTCTTTGAAATAGCGATTTTCAATCAGGTATACAAATACTTGGACGAAAATAACTTACTCTCTAAATTTCAACCTGGGTTTAGACCGCTACACTCCACCTTAACAGCTCTTATTGATATGACTGATAATTGGTATTTTAACATTGACAATGGTTTAACAAATGCGGTTCTGTATATTGATCTAAAAAAGCATTTCATACCATCTGATGTAAGAATGTATGCTGACGATACTAACCTTACGTATGCATCAAAAGATCCTGATGAGTTGTGGTCATCCCGGACACGTGACTCAGGCAACCTTAAACAATGGCTTGATTCTAATCGCCTAAGTCTTAACGTTGTCAAACTAAATGCTTGTTCATTGGGACTCGGCACAACATCTCGCTACTACCTAATAGCTCAGACATTTGCCTTGATAGCCATCCAATAGAAAGAGTTGATTCATATAAATATACAGGTCGATGAAACGCTATCTTGGGGTCCCCATATCTGTAAGGTTGACATAAATTTTCAAAAGTGCTTGCAGCTCTAAGAAAACTTAAGCCACTATGCCCCCAACCAGTGCTCATAACAATCTACAAATCTCTCATTTTTCCACATCTTGATTTAATTTATTGTAGTGCTGTCTAGGGTGGCATCGGTACTTGCTTTAGAATTACATAAAAGAGCTGCCCGCATAATAGACGGTGCTGACTGGAATGTAAGATCATTTTACATTCTTTCGGACCTAAAGTGGACGAGACTCGCTGATAGACGTTCCAAACAAATGAAAACCCTTATGTGCAAAACAGTGAACGATCTACTGCCTGAGTATATATTCGATTCGCGAATACTAATACCATCCATAGATACAATCTACCGTGATTCAGAGATAAATCTGTTCATCCCAAGACCGAACTCAGAAGCTCTTAAAAAGAGTTCCGTTACAGGGGTTCCATTACTTGGAACAGTCTGCCTAGCGAGACAAAGAAAGCCACTATTTTGAATTATTTTCTTGCATTAGTTTATTAATTAATTATTTATTTATATATTTCATCGTTATCATGTTATAATAATCCGACAAGGGATTAAGGTATGCTGAAAGACTTTTTAAGTAAATTAAAGTTATAAGTAAATTACATTTTTAGCATTTAGGTAAATTAGATTTTTAAGTATAGTCTGTTATTCTACTATTTAATGCTCCCAATCCATGAAAACCAAAAAACAAACACAAACAACAGCAAATGTGGGGAAAGTGGTTGGGAATGAAGTACTCCAACAGGAAACTATCGCTAACGCAATACTAGTCTAGCTTGGTAAGATGGGAGGGGTCAAAACCCCCCTCAGCCCCTTGTCTCTAGGGGTGCAGGTCACGATTCCCTAAGAGAGGTGCTACTCCTCTTGAGGACTGCAGATCACAATACCCTGCAAGAGTCCTTACTCCTCTTTAGGGCTGCCACAATACCCTAAAAGAGGTCCTTACTCCTCTCCAGGTCACAATACCCTGTGAGAGGTCTTTAATCCTCCTCAGGGCTGCAGGTCACAATACCCTGAAAGAGGTCCTTAGTCAGGTAAGGTAGTTAAGACTCATGGTTACCATGGCAACCAATCCATTCTGTGAGTCTATGGGGCAAAGAGTGATCTGTATGGGAGCACTTCATCCCAACCCAAAGTTTATTTGTCTAAATCAATTCAACGTCACAGAACAGAGGAAAGATTCACACCTAAGATTTACTCCAGAGTCCAGCTGTGAAGATCTCAATAGGAAGCATAGCTAATAGGTTCATTATGCATCTTATGTGCAGGGAAACTGCTGAAGTCAAACTGGAATGTAAGACTGAAGACTGTATTAAGTGATATAAGATCGCAATGATATTGATATTGTCAGATACTAGAGAGTAACAATATGTTGGACCGAAGGCCTAACCGAAGATTTGTTAACAATTCATTTTATGAAAATATTCAACACAACGCGAGTGGAACCGAGGCTTAACCTCATAATACAGGTATATACCTAGTCTATGAAAGTAGACAGGGCTACTCGAATCATTAAGTGTCTGTAATGCAAATATGCAGCAAGTCTAAGTAGCGTTGGCTGCTGACTGTAACATGTTTAAAATATAGATATCCATCTCAATTAAACTTATAGGAAGATATCTTATGTATAGCCTTTTGTATTCAAAACATCCTATATATAACATCATGTATCATAAGTCTAGATAGGAAGCAAAGTATATTGCGTGTACTATGGTGCATGACATGCTTGTGACATAGGGGTGAGGAGGGTGGGAAAATAATTGTACTAGAAAGCAAACTAAAGCAGGCAAGATGTTTGCCTGCGAGAGCGATGGTATGAATAAACACGAGTCTTATGTTCAATGCACTAGGAGTTTATCGACAGTGAAATAAGAACTATCCTGATTGGCTCAGCCCGCAGATTGCACTATGAACACACATGATCAGGATTGAACTTTGGCTTGTGAAACCAACCCCATGTTACTACATGTCACGCAATCCAAGTATTTCCACTGTATTTCTCAAGGTTGTCCCATGAACTACAATTTATGTCTTGAAGATATAAATTGGTCTTTTTATTACTAATCGTAGTTGTAAAACATGGCTCCATGGGAGAGCACTTGTTAGTGAAATGGACTCCGTTTTGAACTAAAGCTTCGATTTTTTTTTCTTTTTTTGTATCCGGTGGGCTATGTCGATGTCATACGGTTTGACACCTACTACAATTGCATTGATTTTGAACAAAGCTGTGAAGTCTGGAAGGCATTTTCGAGTGGTCCCAGCTCGGGGACGCCAACAAGTTTGAGGTTGCAATTGTAGAAGTAACTATACTCTTGGATGGCCCCCGAGACTTTTGATACTTCGGTCGATAACTGCTTCACTGATTTTCCAAGAGTCACTGAGATATTTTGTTTGGGGCCCAGTCTCTAAATTTATTAAGATCATCATATTCTAAGTACCTCGTTGCAATGTCGTTGCGTCAGGATCCGATGCCCTTGCAACATGGCGGCCAGCATGATTCCCCATCAGGTTCTTGAACTTTCTTGAGTTGCGCAAAAATTTATCGCCACCGTTTCCTTTAGCTTGTCATTCTCCGCTTTTAGTGACTGCACAGTATCCTTTTAAACTTGAAAAACTTTGTAGCTATACAACATAATCATACTATCCTGGAGCTCTCGAAATTGCATTCGCAAGCTACACAAGTGTGCAAGAATTGAGTTTCAGATTTGAGTTATTATGGTATCCTCGATCAAGGACGACTGTCGATCTTCCTTCTGTCCATGGTTCCGATTGTCATTGTCATTCTCAGATGGTGGAGTTCCGGGTCTTGCAAAAGTGGTTTGAGAAAAGCTTGTTAATGAACTATTGTGTTGACGGGCACGTTCTCCCCATATGGATACAACTATCTTCTTAAAGGCGATCCGAAATTCAGTATTAAAGTACGCGTAAATCATTGGATTTAAAGTACTGTTTAAGTTTGGTAGAATCATGACGATCAGGTAAAAGAGAACTTCCGGAATGTGTCTCACTATAGACGTATCATACTGTTGAATAGTGAACACGATAAAAAATGGGGTCCAACACAAAGTGAAAGTCAACAGGACAATGGCGATTGTCTTAGTGACTTTGAATTCGCGCCGCACGCTCTTTCGCGTATGTCTGTCTTCGTTGCTGCTGAAGTTGGCAGTCATGTGTTGCATTCTTTTGAACTGAATCCAGACAGTGCGCAAAATCATGCTGTAACAAGTCACGAGCACAGTAAGTGGGAACAGAAAAGCTACTATGTTCACTACCGTGTAGAATGTTTTGTTGGTATTCGTACACAAGCCGTAAGCACTCAATCGAACGCCTCGCGCTCCAGGCCAAGCAATAATGGAAAGCGTAGACAGTGTGGCCGCGTACAGCCATACGCCGCCAATGGCCAAAACCGAGCGCAAGTTTGTCATCTTTCTACGATAAACAAAAGGTTTGGTAATTTTCAAGTGTCTGTCAACTGAGATCACCACCAGATTGGCGATGGATGCTGCCGCACAAGCCATGTCCACCCAAATCCATGTCTTGCAGATCCAAACATCTTGTATGATGGTTACATTGGAGAGGATACGAAAAGGTAGGCTCGCAGATGCGTATAGGAAGTCACTTACTGCAAGAGACGCAATAAACCAGTTTGTAGGGCTGTGGAGACGCCGGTAGACGTATACGGCGATACAAACTAAGCTGTTTCCAAATATGGTCACAATCATTACAATAATGAAAAAGGCTAAAAAAAATGTATTCCAATCCCACCAAGAGCCGTCAGATTCATATTCAGGAATGTCTGTGACATCAGCCGTGTTATTCATGTTGGATCTCGGTGTGGATCACATGTGGCTGCTTGGTAAATGTAGACTGGCTCAACGTACCCTTGTGACGTTCTCCTATCGACACAAAATCTGTCTGTCTTGATGCTTTTGTCCTTCAGTGGTACTCGACTTTCGGAGGTAATTTGACAAACAGTTTGCGTAGAAGGCCACCCGTAGAATTATGAAAAATATTTCCCTTGCCCTAATACAAGTGATATGCCAGTAGGTATGACTAGTAGGATGGCA
>NC_090876.1:38237987-38255487 GCF_036669935.1 Montipora foliosa
CACGATGCAAAACTTGTCTTTTCATTATTAACACTAGCAAGATATCGGGACCTAAGCGATCTGTTAAGATCACCGATCGTTTCACATGTACCTCCGCAAATGTCATTTATTGCATAACCTGCACGTTATGCAATAAATTACACATTGGTGAGACAGGTAGACGACTAGGTGACCGATTCCGTGAACACCTTCGTGATGTTGAGAAGAATGACAAGGATGCATCTAAACCAGTCGCTCGCCATTTTAATCTGCCTAACCACTCCAAAAAACACATGGCTATCTGCGGCCTTTCCCTACATCTAGGTACGACGGAAAGCCGCAAGAATCTGGAACAAAAATTCATCTTTCAAATCGGCACCCTTAATCCTCACGGTATTAACGAACGCTTTTCATTTAACTAATATATTCCTATTTTTCACGTTGCCATGTTACCACCAATAGCGTAGCTCCTACTCTACTATAAAAACTACACGTAACCCATAATCCCTCGATACGCTCTGACGAAGGGCAAACGCTCGAAACGTCAGCTTTTAGAATCTCTGCACGGTGGCCAATTTACATTATCAACTCCGTTGATAAAACCAAATTTTTGTCATCACCATAGACTCCGATATTGAGCCTGGGCATGATAAGAGGGAGCTCTTCTCCTTCCCCTGATATGCGCAAAGAAGAAGAGCGCTGCGCCGGGTCGAGAGTTGACGCAGAGTACGATTTTCACTCCCGCGCGAGCTCATTGGATAGAGAGATCGATATTTTGCCAATTGCGCATGCTCAGAACCAACTTGTATTGCAATCCAAGGGTGGCCACTTACTCATTTTTTTTTTCGTTTTACTTCGTGTTATATCCGTTTTAACAGCTACTTGCAAACTAATACTTCGTTTTTCAATCGAATTATTTGTAAATACAGATAGAACTTATCAACACAAGCAGAGGCGCTTTTTCCAAGATATTAGGGAACTTACGAATCGACGACGTTCACGCGACACCACCTTTGGCTCACGTCATAGTCCTGCTTCGCGGCCTATTAAATTTACGATGTTCGCAGTAAAGACGACGACGTTCGTGCGTGTACGGTAAATTTTTCCGCCATTTCTGAAATTTGCTGTCTTTTCACAAGGCAAGTTGTTCAATCCAAAATGCCTAACTTCAGAGATACGAAAGCTTCCTACTGGAACTATGGAAGGTTGGATTTGGATAAAAAACAAATGACGAATGCCTGGTTGAGTTTCATTTCTATTGGGAGGACATTTATGGACTCCACGAACAGCTTCGATACCTGCACTATGCCCATCCTTGCTTTGAGTTTCACTAGCGATTATATTTTTAGTTAAACTATTGGCCATGGCCCAGCAGAAGGTCGTCACTTCAATAAAAACAGACCAAAACAATCAAAAAATCACGGCGGTCAAGAATATACTCCCGAAAGCGTTACTTGATTTATCTGGCAAAAAAAACACCTGAAGTCGATCAAGAGAAACTCTGTTAACTAACCTCCTGTCCTGGGCCGGGTTCCTGAAAGATGTAATTACTCTATTCCAGGGATAAATGTGCCTTATTCCAGGCACATTTATCCCTGTAATAGAGTTATTACACCTTTCAGGAACCGGCCCCTGGTATTTTTAAGACGTCAACAAATCTCCCTGCCCAACTTCGACTTTGGTGCGACTCCAGTCTCGTTCCCAGAGCCCGTGACCTCGTGACCCGCGGCCAAGATACAGAGCTCGGGGGAAATCAATTTGAGGGACGATTCTGATTGGCTGTTCTTTTTGTCTTATTGAGCATGCGTAAAAGAAACGGAAGTGAACAGAGCTGAGAGAGCGTAGTTTCCGCGCAACGCACCCTGCAGCTGTTTACAAGTAAAAATGTTACAAATAAAAGTTTCCAATGAAATGGCTGACGACACCCCAACTAAACCCGCGAACGCTTCTAAAACAAATTCTGCCGCTGCAAAATTTTGACTGCTTATGTTTACGATGCGCTGTTGTTCGTAGGAAAATCTCGGGACTAAGGAATTGGAAAATTCCCGCATATTTGAACTTGCAACTAATGAACAATTTTAAATCTAACAAAATAATTTTTGCAATCAAATTTGCTCGATAATTTCCTCCAAAAACGTGTTTGGATCGAGAAAAAAAAAGAATGCTTTCTAGCGGCTGACAACACCGCAACTAAACCCGTGAACGCTTCTAAAACAAAATTCTACCGCCGCTGTTGCTGTTGCAAAGTTTTGACTGCGTATGTTTACCATGCGCTGTTGTGCGGACGAAAATCTCGGAACGAAGGAATTGCAAAGTTCTTTGTGGAGATAACGGGGATCGAAGGCCGCCAAAATCATTATGGATTTTCGCAGTAAGTCTGTCGGCAATGTTCCCAAAAAATAAAAGCGTTTGCACAATTCAAAGCTCTCCGCATGGGATTCCGACAAAAAGCAACGCGATAAAACTACTAAACTGAGTTTTCCGACAAAAAACGAGGGGGAAAGCTTGAAGAGAGCCCTTCGGGTCCGGCAGAATCGCCGTTCATGGAGCAAATGCGCACTAAAACCGGAAGCCCAGTTTTTGGCCAAAAAAGTCGGTTCCCCCAGAGCTATGATTTTTGCCGCTGGTTAAAAAGTTCACGAGCTCAGGGAACGAGATAATTCCGACTACGGCAAGTGTCCATAAAGGCATGGCAGCAAGCATTTAGCACGCAGTAGGCACCCAATCTAACGGCGCCGTTATGCAAACGCCGTCGATTACAGCCGCTGTCATTCGCAGGCTGTCTTCACAAGGAGTGTCAGTGACCTACGAGTGGAGGCGTATTAGTTATATTAGCTATGTCCCACGTTTTTGGTAGTAATTTATTATTTTTCATTACAAACAAAACGTTCTTACATTCCTTAATTCAATAACGTCCTCGACTGTCGGAAAAATGTAACAAATTTGACAACGTCGAGAGGTGAAATATAGAAAATATATACACATAACAAATGTCATTGAACGCACGCCCAAGAAACTACAGACATGCCGGGAAGTTGAAAACTAGTAAGATCGAATTGGATCGGTTCAGAGTCTTATTTGTGGAAAGTCCCGTAACTTTTCGAGTGTCACAAATCCCTCTGTATATATATATAATAAGAAGGGAGAGGATTTAAGTCATGTCACAATTATTTTTCTTTTATTCAAAAGCCCATCTTTTCAAAACAAGCGAAATGGCTTTTCGGGCCCGAAAAGTTATCAGGACGTTCGAGAAACGGGTCCCAGATCAGTTAAAAAAAACCAGATTGGATAGGATAGCTGTAAATCCCTGCAAAAAAAAACAATCTTATGGTCTTGTCCATAACCTTGATAGCTCTTCAATTCAATATAACAATTCTTGTGATGATGAGTTAAGCTCTTGATACATGGCATCTACCAAGAGAAATAAATTACGTGTTTTCTGGTTTCCACATTGGCGACGAAGGGCAACGATCGAAACTCATAGACATTTTTTGTCAATCTTCCACGCTCACTCCACACTCATTCTAAAGGAAAGTTGCCTTCTAGTAGTTATCTATGACCATAAAAACCAACACATAGCAGTCTTCAAGCAATTTTGTGTCGTATGTGCTGTTATTTTCTTTATCTTCCTGGTTTGTTGTGATACCCTGGGATATCAGTTTCCATTTTCCACTGACGATCAGGTCATCGCATTTGAGTCTGTAGCTATTGTTTGCGCTGTCGAACTGGGCAGCGTTCATTGTGAAACAGACAATACCACCTTCAAAATATGAAACGAAAAGTGAACAGTTAAATAGGAATGGCCATAAAGAAAGACATCTCCTTCACAACCTGCAAATTTGAATTTCCGACTAATGAATAATTTTAAATCTAACAAAATAATGCTTGTAATCAAATTTGCTCGAGAACGCGCCGATCAACTCGAAACTTCAACCTCCCCCTGGCAAACCCCGGGCATTTGAACTTTTGAAGATTGGATCGTTCAAACTCCCGCCCCTCAGGCCAAAATAGTGTTCAAATGCCCTACCCTATCGTCGGATTTGTCTGTCAGTGAGCAGATGCATAATGAGAAGACACGCTAATACCAGCAGCGTGTACTGGGCTCTTTTTCTCGTCTTTATCGTCCCTTTGTCCAAGAATGATCCTGGAAATTCATGTCTAAAGCCTAGTTCTCAAATGCCGCCGATGCACCTGCGATATGCCCGTCGGCACTGCCTGGGATACTGTTCCAATATAAGAACAGAAGTCGCTGGCAATATTGGCCATCTCAGTCTTTACCGCCAGCATGCCTGCCAAGTTGACTTGAGTTCAACTTCGCAGGCATGCCAGCGGTAAAGCTCTGCGATGGGTCCAGTTTCCGGCGACGCATTTCTCATTCGTCTGAGAAGTATCCCAGGTGGTACCGGCGGCTACGTCGCAGATACATCGGCGGCATATGAGAACCAGGCTTAAGTGTACGGGAAAACGGAAAGGCAAGTTTGGGTGCTCAAGACGTCCTGTTTAAGGAAAAAATATGGGTTTTACTATCTATTTCACCTTCTTGTCAAACATTGGTAAAGGACACAATTTGCATGAATATGGATATGGAATGTTGCACTTCAACCAAGGTCTATTCATTCCGAGAACAAGGTGTGTTACATAAGCGGTCATCAATCTGCAAAATTCACAAGACGATCCAGAATTAGGCGGTGCAGATGCCCGTGCGTATGCTACCATAACACCATGGCTTCATTCCCTGCATTGCTAGGAGGCGATCTAGTGTTCCAGCGTAACCCGGGGCCTGCACCAAATGGACATTAATTAAATGGGTATCGGCATAACAACAGACAACATCCTCCGGTGCGGATAACTTCACGCCATCCTGACCAATCACCCAAGGCTAAAAATAATACCAGGAAACTACTGAACCTCATCGCTATATATATATACTAGTATTTTTTTATCAAAGCAGAGAATTACAATCGAAGCATAGGCCGCTAAAAGCATGTACTCGGAACTGTCGGTCAATCCGGAAAAAAACAGCTGTTTTTCAGGACTATTTATGTAACAATAAAATCGATCTATGAGCACTTACTGAAATATGGGTGTCCTAAGGACGATGACGCGGGGAGGGTTGAATGCACACCTGATGGATACAAGTTTCATGACTGGCCAAGTCCTGACAGAGATGCTGGTGGTGTTGCTCTGGTAGTACGCACGGGTTTAACTACGAATAAAGTCGCTTCAGGTGCTAAAACCTCATTTGAATTTGGAGAGTATATTGTCAGATTGAACAACACAAGATTGAAAGTCGTATTCCAAGGAAAACCACGTTCCGGTGTCCACTTTTCTACGTGAAGTGTCTGAATACCTCAGTGGAGACTATTGTGATGTCCAACGAACCCCTTTTGATAACTGGAGATTTTAACATTCACCTTCATGTCCTTGATGATGCGAATGCCATCAACCTCGTTCAAAGGGTCTCTCGAGCGAGGAGAGACCCTGGTAGGGTCTGGTCACGTGCTTCCGTGACAATTGAAAACACTAGGGAGGGGTCCTCTCTAAACAAGGAATTTGTCCCGTTGAGCTTTGTCGAATTCAAAGCGAGGCTAATAGCTTCGCGCTGCGACTCCGCCATTACCAGTACCCGCGATGCCTTCAGGCTGCAATTTCGCATAGTATTTAATCTAACGTTAATCTAAAAGTTAAACAAGTTATATGCCTCCAGGCAATTTACCATGGCCGTGATGTTGTCGCCGTGTTACCACTATTATCGCCGGACATAGCCGCAGAAGAACATATGTTCACATACCGCAGCACGTAAAACTTGGTTTGTTTTGATGAAAACACATTCCGCACTCCCGTAGTCTCAGTATAGACAAAATTCTTACTAAGCCGCCCCTCCCTTCATTGAATAAATTGTCATCTCCCAGATTCTGGGAGACACGTGACCAGACCCTACCAGGGTCTCTCCTCGCTCGCCCCAGGCGTTAAGATGAGAGACCCTGGGAACGAGGTTGGAATGCCATAACGTTTCTGGATTTCCTTTAGTCTATGGCGTTATCTCAACATGTAACTACAACTACAAATCGACTGGGTCACACTATGGACTTAAATAATTATCACCCGTGAGTCAGACTGCGAACTGTTATCTCTCCGACCATAGCAGAGTTTGTACAATTTGTCTTTGCAAAAACCACAGCTGACAGTAAAAGAAGTGAGTTTTAAGAAGACAAAAGCTATTGACATTGACGCTTTTCGAGATGAACTCTGATCTTCCCAGCTGCGCCAGAATCCGACAAGCACACTCCCTGATCTTGTTTTTTCCTATAACTCAACTTTGTCTGGATTAATTGATAAGCACGCCCCATTAAGGAAGAAGACCATCACTACACGTCCGCGCGTTCCATGGTTCAACGCATTTGGAGGAAGACTGGGCTTGAGTCAGATAGTTCACGGTTTAAGAAAGCGTGCAATCGCGCAAACCACGCAAAGGAGCTGGCACGACGGGAATATTCCACCAACATAATTAATGACAATAATAGCGACCAGCGAAAACTTTTCAAAGCGGTCAGTACATTAGTGAGTGGAGGATCTGAAGAACAATACCCTCCACACGTTGACCCCGTCTGCTTACGAAAGATTAACAACATTCCCACTAGATTGGATACACTTGACACTCTTCCGCGTGAATCAGGCACGTTAACTGCATGTCTCAAGCTGCCCAAACAAGTCTTGTGGAAAGGATCCCATGCCTACTCGAATTGTAAAGGATTGCATTGATGAACTTTTGCCAGCTATTTCCAGCATGGTTAATCTATCCCTGACTGAAAGTCACTTCCCTGATATCTGGAAAGTGGCTCTCGGGAGGCCCAAGTTGAAAAATCCCGGAATTGACTGAGTCAAAAATAACTACCGCCCTGTGAGTAATCTTCCTTTTCTCTCGAAGACTACTGAAAAGGTTGTAGCTCAACAAACATCTCAGCATATGTCAGTATCCTGATTTTCAGTCGGCCTGTCGCCAACATCATAGTACGGAAACGGCACTGTTGCGCGTGCGCAATGACATTCTGCTAAATATGAATAAACAGCATGTTACTCTGTTGGTATTTCTAGACCTTAGCGCCGCGTTTGACGCGGTTGACCATGGTGTGCTCCTAGGGCGCGCGTCTAGAAAAACAGTTCGGCATCTGTGGAGGTGCGCTGGCTTGGCTTAGGTCTTACCTGACAGAGAGATCGCATGACATATTTATAAAGAATGCCAAGTCAGCCAGTTTAACTTTGACGTAAAGTTTGGGGTACCTCAAGGGTCCTGCTTGGGATCACTGTTGTTCTCGATCCATACAAGCGAGCTGTTCACTGTCATCAGCCGCCACTTGCCTACGGCACATTGTTGCGCGGAAGATAATCAGTTATATCTTGCGTATCAACCTAATGACAGTGCTGCCCAAGACTCGGCAACGAAAGGAATGGACGCGCGCTTACTGGACATTTGCAATTGGATGATTAGGGACAGACTTATGATCAATGATGGCAAAACAGAATTCATGATCATTGGTACGAAGGCGCAATTACGAAAGATCCACCAGAACAGCCTGATCGTTGGTGAATGTGAGGTGTTTCCCAGTGATGAAGCGATACGGAACTTAGGGGTGTAGATAGACAATACTTTTACATTGAGTTCCCATATCACAAGGACCTGTAAAGGCGCATTCTATCACCTACATAACATCAGGTGTATCAAAAAATACTTAGACAGGGACTCAACTGAGAAATTACTCCACGCATTTGTAATTAGCAGACTGGACTATTGTAATGGATTTGTAACATCTATGCTACAGCGTGTTCAAAATGCAGCGGCAAGATTACTATACCGTGCACCTCGATATTGCCATATGACACCATTACTACGTGAATTACATTGGCTTCCAGTGAGGTCCAAAACTGACTATAAGACTTTAATTATCACTTTTAAAGCAATCTATGGGACAGCTCCTAAGTATATCGGATTTAGTAACTTTAAGACCTAATTTTAAATATAGTCTTAGATCTAATGACAAGTTTCTTCTATCGCCAAACCTCACCTAAACTTGGCGATAGAGCATTTATGGCAGCGGCAACGAAATTGTGGAATGCTCTTCCTTATGACGTCTGGATCACGTTGAACTTTAGTACTTTTGAACAGACACTCAAAACTGCAAAGAAAAGTTTTGATATATTTTATGCACATACGTTAAGTTAGTTTAATTTTATACGTAAATTTGGATTCGATTTTCCTATTGTTATTATTCATTAGTATTATATACAGCTCATGCATTTGAGGGGCATTTCAAAAAATTGTATGCGGTTGAATTTGAGGCATATAAATAATAATAGTAATAATAATAATAATAATAATAATAATAATAATAACAATAATAATCAGGAAAAATGATGGGGTTACGAGATCGGCATTTACGCATGCGTCACCAGCTCATTCGAGTGCACTCGCGAGTAAAGCTACAGGCCAACACAAACGGATTTAATTGACCGTTTAACCGTGTGTGTACAATCTTCGTAGTTTTCGTGAATAGATGTCTATTTATATTCCATATGTATAGGAATTAGAAGAAAGGTAAGCGAAATTAGCGGTATTTGTTTATTTCTGGTGACCCACTTTGAATCGTGAGCTGACGCGAGCAGCTTTTAGAATTGCGAGTGTGGCCTACGCGCGCGCGATCAGCTGAAAACCCTTTCTAGCCTCCTTAAGCAACTACAAAAACCCAACTTTAATATTGAAACTAATAAAAGTGACTTGAAATTTAATTAAGTCGAACAATGTCAATGAGCAAGTGTAAGCTTCTCAAACTCGGAAACATGGAAAAAGTTGTTTAACGAGGATATTGTACACTTATCAACAACAGAGCCTAGAGCGTTTAGAACTGCATGTATTTTAAATTGTTCAGTGTCGGTTGATTGCCTCTAACAGAAACGTGCAGCTTTAACAATGAAATGTGAAAACGTACCATATTGTATTCACTCTGTAGTACGACAAACACGAATTATGCAGCCAAAATTCCTTTGACTACCTTTCTTTGAAGACAACTTTTAAAGACCTTTTTTGTAACCCAATCCCTCACAAATGCTTTCTCTCTTTCTTTAAACTCTTCCATCTCGTCCAAACACGTGTTTAAAGCGACTTCGGCACCCGAAAAGAAAAAAAAAAAAGAAACCTGACACTTCCGTTTCAATTTTTCCCACCCCACCCAGGCAAAGGTCAAATTCCCCACCCCGGGCACAGAAAACAGTTAAATGCTCTGGATTTGCCCGGGAAGGGGGATGTTGAATTTTCGATTTGATCGGCGCATAATTGCTCAATAATTTTCTACAAAAACGTGAGTGGATCGAAAAAAAAAACAGAACTTTAAAATGCCTTATTTTCACTTTCCTGTCCTCTCAACTTTCTCGTCACCAGAGCCTCTGATCTTATGTCTGCGGATGATCCTAGGCTCTGGAAATCTCTATGTAGGAGAAAATGCGCCGTAGGGTTTTTATAGCCAAAATTTGGCTATTTGAACCTTACGGCGCCTGCTCTCTCCTCGTGCTAACATGAATGCACCAATCAGAGACGCTTGTCATTGTTCTTTACGAAAACTAATGAGAAGACACTTATGCACAAAAGAGAAGAGCTCTGGGGTCGAGCTTGGCCCTCTTTAGCGCACCGAAAGGGCATGTGAAACAGGAAAAGTTGGCAGGTATACAGGGTCAAAGGTTTCTCTGCTGGATACAGGTATACAGGGTCAAAGAAACACACTTTAAATCTTACCTCGCTTAACAAGGCGCAACATCTCATCAATGCCATCAGGATCAACTTCGTCTGGGAAAACACCGTCCGCACAAATCACAGCGTCAAACGCACCAGTTGCACAAAGCGTTGAATTGGCTTTTAATGCAGTGAAGATTACGTTTCTGTACAGACCACTTCGTTCAGCGTTGTCCAGTCTCTCTCGACACCGTCAGTGCGTCAATAGTGTTGTAACCTAAAGAGCGCAGGTAGGATGCGGTTGATCCTCGTCCAGCACCCGCGTCTAGTATACGCATAGATGATCTGTTCTTTTGGAACGCGCGTGTCACGGCAGCATCAAAATGTTCTGAGCAGCTGGTGAGAAAAGTAGAAATTACGTTTTTTTAAACAATATGCACTCAATGATTTCACGCTTTAGAAGTTTAAACGCTTCAATACGGACACGTTGTTTGAACAAGAAATCAGGTGCTGCTACAAAAGGCGAACCGATCATTACAGATGCGTAGAAGGCCGCCCGTTAAGTAGAATTATGAAAAATATTTCTCATGCCCTAAGACAAGTGATATGCCAGTAGGTATGACTAGTAATGGATGGCAAACAAAAAAAAAGATTTTAGTTGTCTCCGTCAACTTGAACGATTTGCTTCCTTTTTCAGGTGTTCGTTACTCCAGATTTCGGTCCTGATATATATTATGCTCTTCGGCCGTCGAATCACCTGAAAGAAAAATTGGAAACATTCATTCACTCACAATATGATATAGTATAATGAACAATTATTCCACGAGCGCACGTTGATATCAGACGATAAATAGCCAACCAGGGGCGTATAGCGCCAAGTTTTTCGGTTGCAGTGCGAAACGCGTGTGTCTTGTATCGAAAAACCAAAAACAGAAAGAAATCGTAATGGAACATTTGTCTCTACGACAAATTGAAAAAGTCAGAGAAACAATGATTCAATGGAGCTAGCCTAGAAAGTGGACGGTGCAGGAAGAATTATTTCAATGGAGCCATATTTATTGAGTCCATTTCTCAACAATGAACCAGGGCTATTTATCTTTAAAATTAAGAAAAACCAAATGTAGTAAATTCTTCGAAGACAACCACACAGTATCTGGGATAATGCTTTCAGTTCAATAATTATTATTGTTCAAAAAATTACCAGGAGCATGATTCAAGCACAATTTTAATTATTGTTTTTGTTCTGTACAATCGGCTCCCACCAAGACCGACAAATTGGAATAAAGATCAAGGGGGGCCGAATAACGTGCGTAAGTACTGAACAAAAATTAATGAACGAATTTTAATGTTCTTCAAAAGGCTTTCCAAGGCAAGTAAGCTCACTGCAATAAACGATTGACAATGCAAGGAACTTGGTGATCACTTCGATTCAGCACCGTACGGGTTGGATTCCCTTGCAGTGTCCAAACAAAAACCACGTAAATTTCTCACTCCAAATATCCTTGCAACGTTACTCTAGTCACTTAAGAGTCACTTCCGAAAAAATGCTCTTCCCAAAGAATCAAGGTAATATCCACTCAAAAAGTGAAAAAAAAAAACTCTCTTCTTTGTCTACTTGTCGCCATACTGAATATCCCAGAGAGAGTGCACCACAAAAAAGTATAAATTTGTTTATTCACCGGGGAGGGGAGTGACAAAATTGCAAAATTGAATCCACATAACGTTGACAAAAACTAATTTAACTTTTAAAATCGCTTGGTGACTCCTATGTTTTATTATATAAAATGAAAGTTTGAGGCCCTTTGAAGCCGGGAATAATTTTTGGGGCCGTGAAAAACTGATAAAGGGCGCTTTTTAGTAACTACAGAGGAGGGCTGTCCTCTTCAAAAATGGCTCTGTCTTCAAGCTTTTGTCAGTTAAAAACACATTTATAGAATCATCCGGTTGCAAATAAATGATTGATTTGTTCTTTAAATTTCTTGACTGATTTGATTGCTCTCACATTTTCGGATAGAGAATTCCACAACAAAGCACCGCTGTAACTGAAACTTCGTTTCAAGTAATTAGTACGCGGTCTGTGCAATGTCAACTTATGAAAGGAATTACGCAAATCATAGTCTGTGCTTCGTTCGTGAAATAGGTTCTGCAAGTACGCTGGAGCTTGTTCATTCATAGATTTAAACATCATTAATGCTTTATGCATCTTTCTCCTAATGACTAATTTGTCCCATTTGAGTATGTCAAGAAGTAGGCTCCAGCTAGTCCCATAGTTTGCCCTTAAAATTACTCTAGCTGCACGGTTCTGTAACTTTTGTAATTTGTCGCTCTGTTGATCACTGAAGCCATCCCAAACGAGGCTACAGTAATCAAAGTGAGGTTGAATTAAGGAGTTATAGATTAGTACTGCGGTAGATTGGGAGATGAGGGGCCTGATACGTCTGAGGGCACCTATAGCCTAAGTTACCTTCTTACACAAATCGTTAACATGATTAGACCAGGAAAGCCGATTGTCAATAATGAGACCTAATGATTTTGCGTGATCAACTTTGCTGATAACTTGGTCTTCTAGTTTGATGTTTATTTCGTTATGGCTTTCCGTAAGAAGCTTATGGCGAGAGCCAATAACCATAAACTCGGTTTTCGCGACATTAAGACTAAGCTTACTGGCTTTTAGCCAACAGTGAAGGTTCAGTAGTTCTAAGTTAGTCTTTTGTTCAAGGTCAGCTAGAGAGGAACCAGAAATGGTAATATTTGTGTCATCTGCAAACATTTTAGCGCATGCTGTATCAAGGCAGTTTGGAAGACCGTTTATATAGATTAAGAAGAACAGAGGACCGAGTATACTACCCTGTGGGACTCCGCATCTTAGTTCGTTTGCACTGGGCAATACGCCATTTACATAACATTTCTGGATCCTGTTACCTAGGTAGGAGGCAAAGAATCGTAGAGAACCCAGATCAAGTCCATAGTTTGCAAGTTTACGTAACAATATTGCATGGTCAATGGTGTCAAAAGCCTTTTTAAGGTCGATATATACCACTACATTTAATACGCCGTTATCTATATTAATAGACCAGTTGGTAGTTGTTTTACGTTACGCAGTCATAGTGCCATGGAGCGATCGAAAGCCGGATTGATAAGTATTTTATCTAGGTAATCGAAAGAGGTGTTGATAAATAGTTTTCTCGAAAAGCTTTGAGACAATTGGCAATACAGAAATAGGTCTATAGTTATTTAGGTCAGATTTTGTTCCTTTTTTAAGAATAGGAGTCACCTTAGCGATTTTCCATTCATCTGGAAAGGTTTCCGTTTCAATACAGCTATTAAAAATTTTCGTTAATTAATGATGGTGCGATCATGGAACTGGCTAATTTCAGAAGTTTACAAGGAACTGCGTCCAATCCCATGGCTTTTTTTTTCGTAAAGCTGACTTAGTAGCTCACTCACAGTTGTGACAGTAAGAGCCGTTAAGGAAAAGTCTGTTTCAGTGGGCTGTAAATATACCTTTCAGGGTTGGTATTAGAAGGTGATAATTTAGTGGCTAGATTTGGTCCAATAGATATGAAAAAGTTATAAAAAGCTTCTGCAATTTCAGGTGCAGAATTTATGGTTTCGTTATCAGTTTTAATTTCAGTGATATTGCGGTTTGTGTAAGATTTACGTGTTGAGCGCAGTTCGTTTTAATAACTGAGGAAAAGTGCTGCCTTTGTTATTACATCTGCAAATGGTTAGACTCTCTAGTCTTCTCGGATAAGGACGATAAACCGTAGGCCCTGTCTCACAACCCTTCAATGTTCATAATCCTGTGGGACGTAAAACAACCCACACACTAACTTGTCGCAAAGAGTAGGATATGTAGTTCCTTGTGTTGTGGTCTGTCTTCTGTGCTATATCATGGCATGGTTGGGAGGGTAAAAGGGCGCACTTAATGGAGCGTCGCTCTGTTGTGCGACCCCCACCACAGCCTGTTTCTCTGTTGTGGTGAAAGTGATTAAATAAATAGTAATAATAATAAATAATAGCTCATCAAGACAGAAAATTCAACTCTGTTGTCTACAGTCAAGTCAAGGAAACAGGACACTCTTATCCCACAAGGCCAGTCAGTTGTTGTTTCATATCGTGCTACAGTAGGTCCAGTTGGAAAGATACCAGTGTTGTTTGAGTTTGATGCAGACCCATCCTACCCTACTGATCTTGAAATTACAGAAACACAACTTACGGTTGCTGGAGGTTCAACTTGTCGAGTCAACATCCGAGTCAACAATCCAACAAGACATGACATCACATTGAGAGGGTGAGCAGTCCTAGGCTACCTCCAACAAGTAAAGTTATTCACTCCACTAGAGTGAAATTAAAGGGAAGCTCCTCATCCACAACTGTGAATTCCGGGGAAGCCAATATCCAGGAACAGAGAGTTAATGAAGTCTCATACGACAGTTGTCTAGAATGGTCAAAGGGAGAGGCAGAATTCAACATCAGTGAAAACCGATAGGACCACATCCCAGATGTTGACATTGAGGGACTTTCTGAGGAACAGCGCACCATTGTAAGGAAAATGCTTGAGGAGGAAGCAGAGTCGTTCTCAAAAACTGATGATGATGTTGGGGCCGCGGAGGAATTGCCGATAGAGATCAATCTGACTGACAGTTCCAGTACAGAAAAAGTATACGTCCATCCCCCGAGCACTTTATGCTGAAGTTAAGCAATATGTCGAAGATTTGTTGAACAGAGGTTGGATTCAGAAGTCAAGGCCTGCATATTCCTCACCTGTTGTGTGCGTTCGGAAAATAGATGGGACCTTGAGACTGTGCATTGATTATCGGCAATTAAACCTGAAAACGATTCGTGACAGCCATCCATTACCTAGGGTGCAGGACACTTTAGAAAGTCTCGGTGGAAACCAATGGTTTTTCTTACTAAATCAGGGGAAGGCCTATCATCAAGGTTTTGTTAGTCCTGAGAGTAGACATAAAACAGCATTTGTGACTCCCTGGGGCTTATATGAGTGGGTTCGTCTACCTATGGGCCTGAAAATGCACCTGGAGAATTCCAAAGTTTCATTGAGTACTGCCTTGGTGGTCTATGGGATGACATATGCATACCTTATAATGATGACATCATCGTCATCAGCAAGTCATTTGAGAATCACGTTGATCACCTCAGACAAGTACTCAGGCGTCTTCGGGCTCATGGTGTGAAGCTTAAGCCAAACAAATGTAGGCTCTTCAAGCGAGAAGTCAAGTACCTGGGCTAGATTGTTTCAGCAGCAGGATACAGGCCTGACACATCAAATGTTGAGGCAATCAAAGTTTTGAAAAATAGCAAACCTAGGACGGTCGGTGAAGTAAGAAAGCTACTGGGTCTTCTAGGATACTACCATCGATACATCCAGGACTTCGCTAAAATTGCTCATCCACTCTTCCAGTTATTACAGTCAACATTTGAGGACACCTCCAAACCTATCAAGCCAAGGACAAGCTCTCTCTCAATCACGGGACCGTACCATCATCACAACCAGTGGTTTAGGAAGAGCAGCATCAAAAAGCTCTTGAAGAACTCTTGAACCATCTTGTAAATCCTCTGATTCTGGGATACCCTGATTTCAGTCAACCTTTTGTGCTACACACTGATGCATCTCAACAGGGACTTGGAGCAGTACTGGGTCAGAAACAAGATGGCAAGGTGCGTGTCATTAGTTATGGTTCGAGATCACTTTCAAAAGCAGAAAGGAACTATCATCTCTATTCAGGGAAACTCGAGTTGTGACGAAGGTATGTCCATGTCTCAAGCTGCAACAACCTCATTTGCCTACTCGTGCGTCACTCCAGAGCATCACCACGTCTGCACCTCAAGAATTAGTATCCATTGATTTCTTACATTTGGAGCAAAGCTCTGGCGGTTTTGAGTACATTTTAGTCATCGTCGACCATTTCACCAGATTCGCTCAAGCCTATGCAACTAAGAATAAATCAAGCACAACTGCAGCTGAGCGCTAATACAATGAATTTGTGCTTCGATTTGGTTTCCCAGCAAAAATACTTCACGATCAAGGAAGGGAGTTTGAAAATAAACTCTTTCACAATTTGCAAAAGCTTAGTGGAATCACGCGTCTTCGGACTACGCCCTACCATCCACAGGGGAATGGAAAAGCTGAACGATTTAACCGAACTCTGTTATCCATGTTGAGAACTCTCCCAGAAAGTCAGAAGCACATATGAAAGGATTCGCTGAACAAAGTAGTACACGCCTACAACTGTAGCAGGAATGATGCTACTGGTCTCTCTCCTTTTTACCTATTATTTGGTCGGTCACCACGTCTCCCAGTTGTATCATCCATCGTATTGGCCATGGGGGATCCCGGTGCTGTATTATCCACTGCCTCATCTACCAGTGTGTCCAGTATGTTCACAGTTTCTTGCCGTGAATGTGTCCCAGTCAGTCCCTCCAGTGGTCTTTTAGACAAACAAGAGACACTTGACGACGATAATGCCATATTTCACAGTTACTTTCTTATAGTTGTTTGTTCAGGTCAGGTCAGGTCCGTTCTTGGACTTCCCACAGGTGACCATGTAACCCTGTGCTACCTGCCTCATGCAGAGAAGGAAACTCTGTCAAAAAACCTCGCTGCCTTGCGGTGTCATTGAGATGACAAAGGCTATCCGGAGTGGAGCCCCTAAGGCGGCTGGTTCTTGCAACGCAATACCTTCCGGCAACTTCTGCAGCCAACCTGACGCCAACTGTATTGGTTTTTCCTTTCCGTTGGATCTCGTCAGCACGGTTAGAGAGGGGGGTCCTGACGACTGGGCATCCCAGGTCCTCCATATCATCGCCCTCAGCCTGAAAAAGACACAGGTCATGGGTCAAGACGTCAGCAACGACCCGAGCATCTCGATCGGCGACCACACCCTCGAAGTGGTGGACAAGTTCACCTACCTCGGGTCCACCATCTCCAGCAACCTCTCCCTTGATGCAGAGCTGAACACGAGGATTGGCAAGGCAGCAACAGCATTTGGCCCGCCTGACAAAGAGAGTGTGGGACAACACCATGCTCTCCACAAACACCAAGATGAGAGTCTACCAGGCCTGTGTACTGAGCACTCTCCTCTACGGCAGTGAAGCATGGACCCTCTACTCCTACCAGGAACGCAGGCTGAATGGTTTCCACATGCGCTGCCTCCGCAGACTCCTTGGCATCACCTGGCAAGACCGCGTCACCAACATCGACGTCCTGGCCAAGGCAGGGATGCCCAGCATATTTGCCATCCTGACCCAGCGACGTCTGCGCTGGCTTGGCCATGTCACTCGAATGGATGACGGCCGCATCCCCAAAGACATGCTGTTCGGGGAGCTGGCCACTGGCACCAGACCCACAGGACGTCCAGCCCTCCGCTACAAGGATGTGTGCAAGCGTGATCTGAAGGCTGGTGGGTTCAACCCCTCCGACCTAGAGTCAGCAGCCTCGGACCGATCTGGCTGGCGGTCCACCACACAAGCAGTCATCAAGGAAGCAGAGGAGAGGAGAGCAACCCGCTGGGAAGAGAAACGCCTTCGCAAGGAGCAGCTGCTACAGTCAGCCCCATCCCAGACAGGAAGACAGGAGCCGGTCTTTACCTGCAGCAGATGCAACAGGCAATGCGGGTCCCGCATCGGCCTTTACAGCCACACCCGGCGCTGCAACACAAAGTGACAAGCCTGGGCGCAGTCTACCATGGTCTCTCGAGATCGACGGAGCCATCATCATCGTTGTTTGTTCGTTAAAAAAAAAGAAAAAGAAAAGACTTGTTCAATGAAAATGCTAGA
>NC_090876.1:38260487-38265487 GCF_036669935.1 Montipora foliosa
TTCTTGCATTAGTTTGTTAATTAATTATTTATTTATATATTTCATCGTTATCATATTATAATAATCCAACAAGGGATTAAGTTATGCTTTAAGACTTTTCAAGTAAATTAAAGTTATAAGTAAATTACATTTTTAGCATTTAGGTAAATTAGATTTTTAAGTATAGTCTGTTATTCTACTATTTAATGCTCCCAATCCATGAGAAACGAAAAAAAAAACACAAACAACAACAAATGTGGGGAAAGGGGTTGGGAATGAAGTACTCCAACAGGCAACTATCGCTAACCCAATACTAGTCTAGCTTGGAAAGATGGGAGGGGTCAAAACCCCCCTCAGCCCCTTGTCTCTAGGGGTGCAGGTCACGATTCCCTAAGAGAGGTGCTACTCCTCTTGAGGACTGAAGATCACAATACCCTGCAAGAGTACTTACTCCTCTTTAGGGCTGCCACAATACCCTAAAAGAGGTCCTAACTCCTCTCCAGGTCACAATACCCTGTGAGAGGTCTTTAATCCTCCTCAGGGCTGCAGGTCACAATACCCTGAAAGAGGTAGTTAAGACTCATGGTTACCATGGCAACCAATCCATTCTGTGAGTCTATGGGGAGCACTTCATCCCAACCCAAAGTTTATTTGTCTAAATAAATTCAACGTCACAGAACAGAGGAAAGATTCACACCTAAGATTTACTCCAGAGTCCAGCTGTGAAGATCTCAATAGGAAGCATAGCTAATAGGTTCATTATGCATCTTATGTGCAGGGAAACTGCTGAAGTCAAACTGGAATGTAAGACTGAAGACTGTATTAAGTGATATAATATCGCAATGATATTGTCAGATACTAGAGAGTAACAATATGTTGGACCGAAGGCCTAACCGAAGATTTGTTAACAAATCATTTCAAGAAAATATTCAACACAACGCGAGTGGAACCGGGGCTTAACCTCATAATACAGGTATATACCTAGTCTATGAAAGTAGACAGGGCTACTCGAATCATTAAGTGTCTGTAATGCAAATATGCAGCAAGTCTAAGTAGCGTTGGCTGCTGACTGTAACATGTTTAAAATATAGATATCCATCTCAATTAAACTTATAGGAAGATATCTTATGTATAGCGTTTTGTATTCAAAACATCCTATATATAACATCATGTATCATAAGTCTAGATAGGAAGCAAAGTATATTGCGTGTACTATGGTGCATGACATGCTTGTGACATAGGGGTGAGGAGGGTGGGAAAATAATTGTACTAGAAAGCAAACTAAAGCAGGCAAGATGTTTGCCTGCAAGAGCGATGGAATGAATAAACACTAGGCTTATGTTCGATACACTAGGGGTTTATCGACAGTGAAATAAGAACTATCCTGATTGGCTCAGCCTGCAGATTGCACTATGAACACACATGATTAGGATTGAACTTTGGCTGGCCCCCGAGACTTTTGATACTTCGGTCGATAACTGCTTCAGTGATATTCCAAGAGTCACTGAGATATTTTGTTTGGGGCCCGGTCTCTAAATTTATTAAGATCATCATATTCTAAGTACGTCGTTGCAATGTCGTTGCGTCACGATCCGATGCCATTGCAACATGGCGGCCAGCATGATTCCCCATCAGGTTCTTGAGCTTTCTTGAGTTGCGCAAAAATTTAACTCCACCTTTTCCTTTAGCTTGTCATTCTCCGCTGTTAGTGACTGCACAGTATCCTTTTAAACTTGAAAAACTTTGTAGCTATACAACATAATCATACTATCCTGGAGCTCTCGAAATTGCATTCGCACGCTACACAAGTGTGCAAGAATTGAGTTTCAGATTTGAGTTATTATGGTATCCTCGATCAAGGACGACTGTCGATCTTCCTTCTGTTGTCCCTGGTTCCGATTGTCATTGTCATTCTCAGATGGTGGAGTTCCGCGTCTTGCAAAAGTGGTTTTAGAAAAGCTTGTTAATGAACTATTGTGTTGACGGGCACGTTCTCCCCATATGGATACAACTATCTTCTTAAAGGCGATCCGAAATTCAGTATTAAAGTACGCGTAAATCATCGGATTTAAAGTACTGTTTAAGTTTGGTAGAATCATGACGATCAGGTAAAAGAGAACTTCCGGAATGGGTCTCAGTAAAGACATATCATACTGTTGAATAGTGAACACGATAAAAAATGGAGCCCAACACAAAGTGAAAGTCAACAGGACAATGGCGATTGTCTTAGTGACTTTGAATTCGCGCCGCGCGCTCTTTCGCGTATGCCTGTCTTCCTTGCTGCTGAAGTTGGCAGTCATGTGTTGCCTTCTTTTGAACTGAATCCAGACAGTGCGCAAAATCATGCTGTAACAAGTCACGAGCACAGTAAGTGGGAACAGAAAAGCTACTATGTTCACTACCGTGTAGAATGTTTTGTTGGTATTCGTACACAAGCCGTAAGCACTCAATCGAACGCCTCGCGCTCCAGGCCAAGCAATAATGGAAAGCGTAGACAGTGTGGCCGCGTACAGCCATACGCCGCCAATGGCCAAAACCGAGCGCAAGTTTGTCATCTTTCTACGATAAACAAAAGGTTTGGTAATTTTCAAGTGTCTGTCAACTGAGATCACCACCAGATTGGCGATGGATGCTGCCGCACAAGCCATGTCCACCCAAATCCATGTCTTGCAGATCCAAACATCTTGTATGATGGTTACATTGGAGAGGATACGAAAGGGTAGGCTCGCAGATGCGTATAGGAAGTCACTTACTGCAAGAGACGCAATAAACCAGTTTGTAGGGCTGTGGAGACGCCGGTAGACGTATACGGCGATACAAACTAAGCTGTTTCCAAATATGGTCACAATCATTACAATAATGAAAAAGGCTAAAAAAAATGTATTCCAATCCCACCAAGAGCTGTCAGATTCATATTCAGGAATGTCTGTTGCATTTGTCGTGTTATTCATGCTTGATCTCGGTGTGGATCAAATGTGGCTGCTTGGTAAATGTAGACTGGCTCAACGTACCCTTGTGACGTTCTCCTATCGACACAAAATCTGTCTGTCTTGATGCTTTTGTCCTTCAGTGGTACTCGACTTTCGGAGGTAATTTGACAAACAGTTTGCGTAGAAGGCCGCCCGTAGAATTATGAAAAATATTTCCCTTGCCCTAAGACAAGTGATATGCCAGTAGGTGTGACTAGTAATGGATGGCAAAAAAAGATTTTAGTTGTCTCCGTCAACTTAAACGATTTGCTTCCTTTTTCAGGTGTTCGTTACCCCAGATTTCGGTCCTGATATATATTATGCTCTTTGGCCGTCGAATCACCTGAAATAAAAATTGGAAACATTCATTCACTCACAATATGATATAGTATAATGAACAATTATTCCACGAGCGCACTTTGATATCAGACGATAAATAGCCAACCAGGGGCGTATAGCGCCAAGTTTTTCGGTTGCAGTGCGAAACGCATGTGTCTTGTATCAAAAGACCAAAAAAAGAAAGAAATCGTAATGGAACATTTGTCTCTACTACAAATTGGAAAAGTCAGAGAAACAATGATTGAATGGAGCTAGCCTAGAAAGTGGACGGTGCAGAAAGAATTATTTCAATGGAGCCATCTTTATTGAGTCCAGTGCTCAACAATGAACCAGGGCTATTTATCATTGAAATTAAATTCTTCGAAGATGACCACACAGGATCTAAGATCAATGCTTTCAGTTCAATAATTATTTTTGTTCAAAAAATTACCACGAAGCATGATTCAAGCACAATATTAATTACTGTTTTTGTTCTGTACAATCGGCTCCCACCAAGACCGACAAAAATTGGAATAAAGATCAAGGGGCGCCGAATAACGGGCGTAAGTACTGAACAAAAATTAATGAACGAATTTTAATGGTCTTCAAAAGGCCTTCCAAGGCAAGTAAGCTCACCGCAAAAAACGATTAACAATGCAAGTAACTTAGTGATCACTTCAATTCAGCGACGTACGGGTTGTATTCCCTAGCGGTGTCCAAACAAATACCAAGTAAATTTCTCTCTCCAAATATCATATCAGATGTTACTCTGGTCACTTAAGAGTCACCTCCGAAAAAATGCTCTTCCCAAAGAATCAAAATAATATCCACTCAAAAAGTGAAAAAAATCTCTTCTTTATGTAATCGTCGCCATACTGAATATCCCAGAGTGCAACACAAAAAGGTACACATTTGTTTATTCACCGGGGAGGGAAGTGACAAAATTGCAAAAAATTAATCCACAAAACCTTGACAAAAACCAATTTAACTTTTAAAATCGCTTGGTGACTCCTATGTTTAATTATATAAAATGAAAGTTTGAAGCGCTTTGAAGCTGGGATTAATTTTTGGGGCCGTGAAAAACTGATAAAGGGCACTTTTTAGTAACTACAGAGGAGGGCTGTCCGGCTCAAAAATGGCTCTGTCGTCACGCTTTTGTCAGTTAAAAACACACTTATAGAATCATCCGGTCGCAATTTGCTATTCATTTTTAAGACCTTTGACGTTCCTGTTGTTTCACTGTAAGTAAGCATTTGTTCCGATAAAAACTGTGAAGAAACTTACTTTTTCAAAAAACAAACCTGAGTATCTCCGAAAAATGCATGGTTACCCCCCTTTTACTCGTGGATGTATCCACGAGTTTTGGTGAGGTTGTCATTCCTGCGTAACCGGAAGTTCGATCTAATTAGCCAATCAGAATGGATAATCACAACACAGCTTAGACAGCTATGACTTGGTACGCCGCAAATGCTGTTTGTGGCTTTTATACTTAAGTGTTTGAGCACCTTCCGCTGCAGCATTTAGAAGCAAGAAACTGAAGAATTAAAGAAATGGCGTTCTTCGAAGGTGAAGCAAAAGATTCTGAACAAGTACACATTGGTGCAATTAATTGTGCACCACCTTTCACTCACCAACGCGAAGACTTTAATACATGTCGAAATGGAATCGACAGACATGGTGAGAAGACAGTCTCTGCTGATCCTCTAAGCTCACGCTCAAACGCCAAAAATTCGT
>NC_090876.1:38270487-38275487 GCF_036669935.1 Montipora foliosa
TGTTAAATGACACATTCATTATTATTTTGGAGGCGTTTTGAGTGACAAGGCAAACGAATAGTCATTTACAATTGAGTGTTTCCACACTAGCCAAATAATTTACTCATATAGAATACACTCTTTTTTTTATAAGAATGTTGTTTTTCCGGTCTAGGCTAGGCTAGGCTAGGCTATTGGGGTATCAATTACAAGTGTTTGGTATCTAGATCTGTTTTCGCCAGGTTTTGTTATTTAAAAAAGAAAGAATTTGTCATATTACTTTTTTGCCGTTTAGTTTATGTCTTTTGTGCTGAATGCTGTACATAATTACATGTACCGTTCATCGAACTGTCATTAGCATTTTGCTATAGCTAGTTGGCTAGGAATAATTTTATACCGTTAAGTTAAAAACGTAAAATTGTATTGTATTTACAGATGTTTCAACACACAAAATTATTTCTATCCTTTTCAAAATCTCACCCTCGGCTTTATTCTTAAAATATTCTTAAAATTTCGCAAATTTCAGCCTTGATATTCTTATAAAATGTTTCTTATAAAAAATAGAGAGGGAGTAATTACTAAAGAGAGACCATTCAATTAATGTTTTTTTTATGCAAATATAGTCTTTTGCCCAAGTTGTGAAAGCGAGTAAGGAAGCCTTTAGCATGCGGAAACAAAGATCTATGGAAATTAAACTTACATAGAAAGCGTCAAACGAACCACTTTTGTGAACAGTTTTAGACAGATTTTGTGACCTTTCCAACGATTCGAACCTAACTTTCTTTCGAGCCACCTCTCGACATTTTCATTTTGAAGTTACTCACTGAAATCGCAAGAAGCTCATTTGATGCGCAAGCGGTCTTCTTGCCGGCCAGACATTCTTGAACTCGAAGAAACCGATATAAGATACTTTCACCGGTCCGCTCATTCTTCAGTGGTGTTACCGACCATTGATTAATCCTCATGTTTGTTGTCTCGTTTTTCTAGCTTTTGTTTCCGTTACATCGCGTTGCGAAAAAAAAAGTGTCACTTTTGAACTAGGGAGCTTAAGCACGCACGTCTTTGAGACGCGAACGGCAACCGGAAGAGAACATTTCGCGTGCCAGGACAGAGGTGTCTCCCAGATTTTTATAGTAATCATCTCTAATGGAGGAAAGATTTAAAGAG
This sequence comes from Montipora foliosa, assembly GCF_036669935.1. NCBI lineage: Eukaryota > Metazoa > Cnidaria > Anthozoa > Scleractinia > Acroporidae > Montipora > Montipora foliosa. Next base: position 38,271,634 of record NC_090876.1, read on the forward strand.
CATACTTACATTCACATTTAAACATATTTACCTCTACTCTCAGTACGATTTTGCTGCGCGTGATACGGCGACAAAGTATGGATTGGTGCTGAAGCTTACCAACTTTGCAGCGTCTCTATTTTCTCATCCAAGCTCATCCAGGAAGACGGCAAAACTTTCCTTTCGTTCGCAAATCTCCTGGCAAATCTACTGGCTTTGGCTAATTACAATTCAGAACGCATGCATGTTGGAGAGCAAGACTAACTGAATAGGAAACAGTTGGCGTTGTCTTTAAGTGAATGTTTGATACGCCGTGTTGCCCGGCAGCAAAACAGGAACATAATTAGCATACAAGTAATTCCAGGTGATCCACTTAAGTTGTTTTTCACACCTACGTTCGAGACACTACTTTAAGGGGCTGTTTACATGAAGGTAGGAAGATCCTACACTAGGAAGATCCTAGAAGGGGGATCATCCTAGCCGTCCTACCGAAATGTCATTAACAACAAACACTTGTAATATGTTCAGAACGGTAAGAGAGATGACCTCGCCTTTTGAACGCTCCCGGTTTCTCAATGAACCACGTTTGGCGTTAGTGTGAGACCATCTTTTACCCTTGTTTTCTTTCAAAGGCTTTCCTCTACCCACCATTCCAGCTTTATGAAGCCAGAATAGCAGCTTTTGAAGCGGCACTACTGTTTCAGATGTCCGCGTCACAAAGGAATTTGATACTTTTCCTTTCCAAGATGCTCATAGGCCAAGTTCAACCTCTCTAAGCTTGATTTAATTGATTAATTTTAACTTTTGTTTTGTAGTTGTTTCTTTCATCACAGTGTCAAGTCGGCACCCTTTGCAAATTGTACTTGCGACCTTTTCAAGTGCGAGAGCGACACCAAGTCAATCTCATCACCATTGACTCCGATATTGAGCCTGGGCATGATAAGAGGGAGCTCTTCTCCTTTCCCTGATATGAGAAAAGAAGAAGAGCACTGCGCCGGGTCGAGAGTTGACGCAGAGTATGATTTTCACTCCCGCGCGAGCTCATTGGATAGGGAGATCGATATTTTGCCAATTGCGCATGCTCAGAACCAACTTGTATTGCAATCCAAGGGTGGCCACTTACTCATTTTTTTTTTTCGTTTTACTTCGTGTTATATCCATTTTAACAGCTACTTGCAAACTAATACTTCGCTTTTCAATCGAATTATGTGTAAATACAGATAGAACTTAGCAACACAAGCAGAGGCGCTTTTTCCAAGATATGAAGGAACTTACGAATCGACGACGTTCCCCCGACAACGCCTTTGGCTCACGTCATAGTCCTGCTTCGCGGCCTATTAAATTTACGATGTTCGCAGTAAAGACGACGACGTTCGTGCGTGTACGGTAAATTTTTCCGCCATTTCTGAAATTTGCTGTCTTTTCACAAGGCAAGTTGTTCAATCCAAAATGCCTAACTTCAGAGATACGAAAGCTTCCCACTGGAACTATGGAAGGTTGGATTTGGATAAGAAAACAAATGACGAATGCCTGGTTGAGTTTCATTTCTATTGGGAGGACATTTATGGACTCCACGAACAGCTTCGATATCTGCACTATGCCCATCCTTGCTTTGAGTTTCACTAGCGATTTTATTTTTAGTTAAACTATTGGCCATGGCCCAGCAGAAGGTCGTCACTTCAATAAAAACAGACCAAAAAAATCAAAAAATCACGGCGGTCAAGAATATACTCCCGAAAGCGTTACTTGATTTATCTAGCAAAAAAATATCTGAAGCCGATCGAGAGAAACTCTGTTAACTAACCTCCTGTCCTGGGCCGGGTTCCTGAAAGATGTAATTATTCTATTCCAGGGATAAATAAGCCAGGCACATTTATCCCTGTAATAGAGTTATTACACCTTTCAGGAACCGGCCCCTGGTATTTTTAAGCCGCCGACAAATCTCCCTGCCCAACCTCATGGACTTTGGTGCGACTCCAGTCTCGTTTCCAGAGCCCGTGACCTCGTGACCCGCGGCCAAGATACAGAGCTCGGGGGGAATCAATTTGAGGGACGATTCTGATTGGCTGTTCTTTTTGTCTTATTGAGCATGCGTAAAAGAAACGGAAGTCAACAGAGCTGAGTGAGCGTAGTTTCCGCGCAACGCACCCCGCAGCTGTTTACAAGTAAAAATGTTACAAATAAAAGTTTCCAATGAAATGGCTGACGACACCCCAACTAAACCCGCGAACGCTTCTAAAACAAATTCTGCCGCTGCAAAATTTTGACTGCTTATGTTTACGATGCGCTGTTGTTCGTAGAAAAATCTCGGGACTAAGGAATTGGAAAATTCCCGCATATTTGAACTTGCAACTAATGAACAATTTTAAATCTAACAAAATAATTTTTGCAATCAAATTTGCTCGATAATTTCCTCCAAAAACGTGTTTGGATCGAGAAAAAAAAAGAATGCTTTCTAGCGGCTGACAACACCGCAACTAAACCCGTGAACGCTTCTAAAACAAAATTCTGCCGCCGCTGTTGCTGTTGCAAAGTTTTGACTGCGTATGTTTACCATGCGCTGTTGTGCGGACGAAAATCTCGGAACGAAGGAATTGCAAAATTCTTTGTGGAGATAACGGGGATCGAAGGCCGCCAAAATCATTATGGATTTTCGAAGTAAGTCTGTCGGCAATGTTCCCAAAAAATAAAAGCGTTTGCACAATTCAAAGCTCTCCGCATGGGATTCCGACAAAAAACGCGATAAAACTACTAAACTGAGTTTTCCGACAAAAAACGAGGGGGAAAGCTTGAAGAGAGCCCTTCGGGTCCGGCAGAATCGCCGTTCATGGAGCAAATGCGCACTAAAACCGGAAGCCCAGTTTTTGGCCAAAAAAGTCGGTTCCCCCAGAGCTATAATTTTTGCCGCTGGTTAAAAAGTTCACGGGCTCAGGGAACGAGATAATTCCGACTACGGCAAGTGTCCATAAAGGCATGGCAGCAAGCATTTAGCACGCAGTAGGCACCCAATCTAACGGCGCCGTTATGCAAACGTCGTCGATTACAGCCGCTGTCATTCGCAGGCTGTCTTCACAAGGAGTGTCAGTGACCTACGAGTGGAGGCGTATTAGTTATATTAGCTATGTCCCACGTTTTTGGTAGTAATTTATTATTTTTCATTACAAACAAAACGTTCTTTTATTCCTTAATTCAATAACGTCCTCGACTGTCGGAAAAATGTAACAAATTTGACAACGTCGAGAGGAGAAATATAGAAAATATATACACATAACAAATGTCATTGAACGAACGCCCAAGAAACTACAGACATGCCGGGAAGTTGAAAACTAGTAAGATCGAATTGGATCGGTTCAGAGTCTTATTTAAGGAAAGTCCCGTAACTTTTCGAGTGTCACAAATCCCTCTGTATATATATATAATAAGAAGGCAGAGGATTTAAGTCATGTCACAATTATTTTTCTTTTATTCAAAAGCCCATCTTTTCAAAACAAGCGAAATGGCTTTTCGGGCCCGAAAAGTTATCAGGACGTTCGAGAAACGGGTCCCAGATCAGTTTAAAAAAACCAGATTGGATAGGATAGCTGTAAATCCCTGCAAAAAAAAAACAATCTTATGGTCTTGTCCATAACCTTGATAGCTCTTCAATTCAATATAACAATTCTTGTAATGATGAGTTAAGCTCTTGATACATGGCATCTACCAAGAGAAATAAATTACGTGTTTTCTGGTTTCCACATTGGCGACGAAGGGCAACGATCGAAACTCATAGACATTTTTTGTCAATCTTCCACGCTCACTCCACACTCATTCTAAAGGAAAGTTGCCTTCTAGTAATTATCTATGACCATAAAAACCAACACATAGCAGTCTTCAGG
>NC_090876.1:38280487-38287987 GCF_036669935.1 Montipora foliosa
GAAACAGCACTGTTGCGCGTGCGCAATGACATTCTGCTAAATATGAATAAACAGCATGTTACTCTGTTGGTATTTCTAGACCTTAGTGCCGCGTTTGACGCGGTTGACCATGGTGTGCTCCTAGGGCGCGCGTCTAGAACAAAAGTTCGGCATCTGTGGAGACGCGCTGGCTTGGCTTAGGTCTTACCTGACAGAGAGATCACATGACATATTAATAAAGAATGCCAAGTCAGCCAATTTAATTTTGACGTAAAGTTTGGGGTACCTCAAGGGTCCTGCTTGGGATCACTGTTGTTCTCGATCTATACAAGCGAGCTGTTCACTATCATCAGCCGCCACTTGCCTGCGGCATATTGTTGCGCGGATGATACTCAGTTATATCTTGCGTTTCAACCTTATGACAGTGCTGCCCAAGACTCGGCAGCGAAAGGAATGGACGCGCGCTTACAGGACATTTGCAATTGGATGATTAGGGACAGACTTATTATCAATGATGGCAAAACAGAATTCATGATCATTGGTACGAAGGCGCAATTACGAAAGATCCACCAGAACAGCCTGATGGTTGGTGAATGTGAGGTGTTTCCCAGTGATGAAGCGATACGGAACTTAGGGGTGTGGATAGACAATACTTTTACATTGAGTGCCCATATCCCAAGGACCTGTAAAGGCGCATTCTATCACCTACATAACATCAGGTGTATCAAAAAATACTTAGACAGGGACTCAACTGAGAAATTACTCCACGCATTTGTCAGAACTAGCAGACTGGACTATTGTAATGGATTTGTAACATCTTTGCTACAGCGTGTTCAAAATGCAGCGGCAAGATTACTGTAACGTGCACCTCGATATTGCCATATAACACCATTACTACGTGAATTACATTGGCTTCCAGTGAGGTCCAGAATTGACTATAAGACTTTAATTTTCACTTTTAAAGCAATCTATGGGACAGCTCATAAGTATATCGGATTTAGTAAGTTTAAGACCTAATTTTAAATATAGTCTTTGATCTAATGACAAGTTTCTTCTATCGCCAAACCTCACCTAAACTTGGCGAGAGAGCATTTATGGCAGCGGCACCGAAATTGTGGAATGCTCTTCCTTATGACGTCAGGATCACGTTGAACTTTAGTACTTTTGAACAGACACTCAAAACTGCACTTTTTATTCAAGGGTACAAAAGAAAAGTTTTGATACATTTTATGCACATACGTTAAGTTAGTTTAATTTTATACGTAAATTTGGATTCGATGTTCCAATTGTTATTATTCATAAGTATTATATACAGCTCATGCATTTGAGGCGCATTTCAAAAAATTGAGGCATAATAATAATAATAATAATAATAATAATAATAATGATAAGCAGGAAAAATGATGGGGCTACGAGATCGGCATTTACGCATGCGTCACCCGCTCATTCGAGTGCACGCGCGAGTAAAGCTACAGGCCAACACAAACGGATTCAAGTGAGCATTTAACCGTGTGTGTACAATCTTCGTGGTTTTCGTGAATAGATGTCTATTTATATTCCATATGTATAGGAATTAGAAGAAAGGTAAGCGAAATTAGCGGTAGTTTGTTTATTTCTGGTGACCCACTTTGAATCGTGAGCTGACGCAAGCAGCTTTTAGAATTGCGAGTGTGGCTTACGCGCGCGCAACCAGCTGTAAACCCTTTCTAGCCTCCTTAAGCAACTACAAAAACCCAACTTTAATATTGAAACTATTAAAAGTGACTTGAAATTTAATAACTTAAGTCAAACAATGTCAATGAGCAAGTGTAAGCTGCTCAAACTCGGAAACATGGCAAAAGTTGTTAACGAGGATATTGTATACTTATCAACAACAGAGCCTAGAGCGTTTAGAACTGCATGTATTTTAAATTGTTCAGTGTCGGTTGATTACCTCTAACAGAAACGTGCAGCTTTAACAATGAAATGTGAAAACGTACCATATTGTATTCACTCTGTAGTACGACAAACACGAATTATGCAGCTAAAATTCCTTTGACTACCTTTCTTTGAAGACAACTTTTAAAGACCTTTCTTGTAACCCAATCCCTCACAAATGCTTTCTCTCTTCCTTTAAACTCTTCCATCTCGTCCAAACACGTGTTTAAAGCGACTTCGGCACCCGAAAAAAAAAAAAAGAAACCTGACACTTCCGTTTCAATTTCCCCACCCCACCCAGGCAAAGGTCAAATTCTCCACCCCGGGCACAGAAAATAGTCAAATGCCCTGAGTTTGCCCGGGAAGGGGGATGTTGAAGTTTCGATTTGATCGGCGCATAATTGCTCAATAATTTTCACAAAAACGTGAGTGGATCGAAAAAAAAACATAACTTTAAGATGCCTTATTTTCACATTCCCGTCCTCTCAACTTTCTCGTCACCAGAGCCTCTGATCTTATGTCTGCGCATGATCCTAGGCTCTGGGAAACTCTATGTAGGAGAAAATGCGCCGTAGGGTTCTTATAGCCAAAATTTGGCTATTTGAACCTTACGGCGCCTGCTCTCTTCTCGTGCTAACATGAATGCACCAATCAGAGACGCTTGTCATTGTTCTTTACGAAAACTAATGAGAAGACACTTATGCACAAAAGAGAAGAGCTCTGGGGTCGAGCTTGGCCCTCCTTAACGCGCCGAAAGGGCAGGTGAAACAGGAAAAGTTGGCAGGTATACAGGGTCAAAGGTTTCTCTGCTGGATACAGGTATACAGGGTCAAAGAAACACACTTTAAATCTTACCTCGCTTAACAAGGCGCAACATCTCATCAATGGCATCAGGATCAACTTCGTCTGGGAAAACACCGTCCGCACAAATCACAGCGTCAAATGCACCAGTTGCACAAAGCGTTGAATTGGCTTTTAATGCAGTGAATATTACGTTTCTGTACAGACCACTTCGTTCAGCGTTGTCCAGTCTCTCTCTCGACACCGTCAGTGCGTCAATAGTGTTGTAACCTAAAGAGCGCAGGTAGGATGCGGTTGATCCTCGTCCAGCACCCGCGTCTAGTATACGCATGCATGATCTGTTCTTTTGGAACGCGCGTGTCACGGCAGCATCAAAATATTCTGAGCAGCTGGTGAGAAAAGTAGAAATTAAGTTTTTTTTAAACATTATGCAATCAATGATTTCACGTTTTAGAAGTTTAAACGCGTCAATACGGACACGTTGTTTCAACAAGAAATCAGGTGCTGCTACAAAAGGCGAACCGATCATTACAGACGTCTTCATTGGTGATAATCAAGAAGTCTACATGGGAGGCTGGGAATCGTTGAACCCTTCATTTTACTGATAAAACATCAAAGGCACTTAAAAAAAACCAACAACACAATATCTTCCAAATTTCTGATAAAAAAATTAAAAAAGTCCCTGAAAGAACACCCTGTTATCTTCAATTAAGAAAGTTTCTGGATGGACGGTTAAAGAATGTAAATAAGATTATGCTATCGATCTTATTACGAGATCGGGAAGATATAAAATATTTAGCTTAGCCGTAAATTATCTAAAATTTCTTGAAGTTTTGGACAAAGTTTCAGTCCCAAGTTTGTTTATGAGGATATTCTTAATTTTCAACTGTGACCACATCGTATACCGTTTCTGCAGGATCCAAAATCTGCACCCAGAAGTACTCAGTTATCACGTAGGGGTTTCGACAAAACACTGACCCCCGGTCAACTGACCCCCTTACTGACCCCCCTACTGACCCCCTATAAAATCAATGGGAAAATGAATACTGCTTACTTAAGCCTCAACAACCCTTTTTAAACAGCATTGTTCAACTATATTTAAGTCTAAGCACCCATTTTAAAAAGGTTAGTTTTCGATTATTGTTGTGATGGCCGATTACTTCATGTAAGCTAACCTTTTTAAAATGGGTGCTTAGACTTAAATACTGTTGAACAATGCTGTTTAAAAAGGGTTGTTGAGGCTTAAGTAAGCAGTATTCATTTTCCCATTGATTTTATAGGGGGTCAGTAGGGGGTTAGTAAGGGGGTCAGTTGACCGGGGGTCAGTGTTTTGTCGAAACCCATCACGTAGCGTGAGACATCGTTTACATGAAATGGCGTAAATACAGCAAATCGCAGTTTGCTACTTTTTACAAAAGTATGAAAATTATCTTATTTTAGCACGTTTCTCTCTTTTAAGAATTTGCTAGATATCTGTAAATAAACAAATTTCTTTGATTTTGACAAATGCGAATTTCATCATATGCTGTGTTCACCTTTGCGTGACGTCAAAATTAAATTGTCACGGATTAGGAATATTTTTTAGTGGAAGTACTAATCATTGTTACACCAAGCATAAGAAAACAAGTGATAAATTTAACTCGATACGACGTGTGATGCCACGCGAAACAAAACCAAAGGGATCCTCTGTTCGCAACATATCTTACAGCCTTGTGTTTTTAGCCAACGCAATCGAGCTGGGAAAAAATAATATGTTTCACACGAAATAATAAGATTGAGCAGAAGTGTAACTAACTTATCTCGTAAAATTCACTCCTTACGCGAAGTTAGTCGGGCATTGAAAATTTCCCACTTCAAATCAATCGACAAGTTTATTACTTTTCACCGGTTCAATTCCACTGGGAACTCTAGTAATTGTTTTTACTTTTTTCGGTGTTTTTTGACAGCAAAATACCAAAATTGGTCCGTTCGAGGATATGTCAACAAAAGAATTGGCTGATGTCCAACTTCTCTTCATGTTGTATTTATATGAATCATCAAGTGTTGGAAAAGCTTGGTAGCAATGCCCCGTTCAATACCTTATTGCATTCATTTTATAAAAGGTTAGGTTGGATTTGGGAGACATACAAGCCAGACGTGCTCTTGAATACTTAACTTTTTTTTGGAAACGTCATTGAAATTTTAATATAACATCATAACTATAAAGCAAATTCATCGTCCGAAACAACGTACCGGAACAACCGTCCGAAACCGAAGAAATTAGATGCTCGGATAAACAGTCGAAAATAAAGAACCGCCTTTTTCTTCTTTCACCAAAAATATTCACAATAGTAACGTTTAAGATTTTCTTGTGCAAATCGTCATGCATGGTTTTCAATCAAGGACTTAACATATCTCACATGCCTTTTTAGATCACGGTTATCTCTTTACCGAACCTGCTTTCCAGAAGAAGTTTCCGATCCACGGAAATTTAAAAGAAGCGAATAAATACATCAAATTTTGAAATGCAGCTGGTGCAACAGCAACTTACGGTAATTATAAGCTATTATACAATGCAACCTAAGAAAGTGCTGTTCGCTACGACTCTGTTGAAAGTGAAAGTCACGATTTCACAAACACTCTTAAAACCTAATTTGGACCACATTCCATAACAATAAACTGAAAAAATGAAAAAACTACACGATTTGAAGCTGAGCAAGAGGTCAAGAATAACTACAGATACTGGTGACGCAACCAACCTGCTTCGCTCAGACAGTGGCATGTCCTTGTCTCGTAGCAGGAAACTTGCGACGTTTTCCATCTATTTCTTCTCTGAACTTCCGACAGTTTTTCCTTTTCTTCTAAACTTGAAAGAAAAGCAAGCCTAAAGAAAAACGCTTGAATGGTTAAAATCTCTTCTCTGCTGGTATCCCGGCCTGCGCACTCTTTAATACCTTTTGCATCCAACCGTAAAATAAAAATAAATTGTGACAAATAATTAATTCTGTCTTAAATTAGGAAGCAGCACGTGCCCTTGCTGTCACACAAAACATTGTTTTCATAAAACAATACATTTGCAGGTTGAATTGTTCCCAACTGTTGCCAGTGATTTCGAATAAACGGGAGAGAAAGAATTTTCCACCCCCCTTTTTATTTCCTTGAGGGATCTCGTCTTAACGGGTTTTTTAGGCAAACCTATCATGTCACACTTGAATACAAATGCAATAAATTTTACACGGTAATTGTGTGTCTCGTCCACTCAAGAGAGAGTATAGATCAGTAAAAGGGTCGTATAAGTTTACTTTTTATGTTGTCATTTGCTTTAAGAGCGAATATTAAGCGGCGTAACAACCTCGTATTAGATTTCTTGTTAAAAATAACGTTCGTATCACAGTAATTAAAACCAAAGCAACTTTGACACTCCGGGCGCCGTAATGTGTTTACTGTACAGTCCCTGTCTGAAACTAAAGATTCGCACTGACTTCGTTATAGGAGTGGTATTTCGTTCTGAACGTGCGACGACATGGGATGTTGATTTTAAGCTTAGCTGCAAAATAACCGGCCACTTTATTCCCAGATGTATAAATCCTCAAAAGACGCAAGCCGCAACAAGAACACAATAGTGGCCGGACATTATGCAGTTGAAAGACCAATAACAAAGCGCAAAAAGTATGCTCTTATAGCAGATACTTGGATTTCCCTATGAAGGCTGGATGCAAAAAGAGTAGTAAGCCGAGATAAAATTATTGAAATTCAAGGCACGTGGTAGGCCGAAAGTTCTTAATTTTGTATTGCTGACTGTGTTACCCAAACGGAAATATTATTTTTGTTGTTGTTGTAAAGGATCGTGATCAAAACACCTAATCGTGTAAATGGCGTTGTTTGTCAATTTTTTCAGGAGTGTCAAGGCCTATTGTACAATATTACTACAAATGGCTGAGAAAAGAAACAAAGCGGTTGAAATCAATGGAAATACATACATATCCTGTATCTACCTACCCCCTAACCCCCCATTTTTCTATACAGAACATAGATAAAGTTGAGTCCAGCGTTCAGAGTCCAGAGTCCAGTCCAGCGTCAAAGGACTAATTGAGATTTTCGCCTCAGCCGAGCCCTCATATCAGCCGTTTTATTGAAATAGCCAACTGGCCAATCAGAATTTTTCTTCGAGTTAAGCACGCGAAGCCATGCCGATCGACACGCCACGCCACCTGAAATGGACTTTGAACGATTGCCGAGTCAGAAAGGTCGCGCTTCAGTCAACGACTGAAAAGAAAAGATGAAACTTTCATTTTGTTTAATTGCATAACGTTTAATTTCTTGAAAAGCAGCCGTCATTTTTAGTTTGACAATGTTATCAGCCCGTTGTTTCAGTTCTTTAAATGGTCAACCATGGATGAAATTTATAGTCTTCATTCTATCGTATCCATTCTCGGACGAAAATGGCGAAGGAAACGATTTGCATACTTAATTTTTACGCATGTCCCCTTTTCGGTTTCTGATTTCCTGTTACCTGCATGTGTTTCCGGTCTCCGATTCCTGGTTATCGCGATTAGACTTTCCGGTTTCCTGATGCAACTTAATTTGTTTGAAGAGCAGTTCGTCGCGCAGTTCGTCGCGCTTCAGTCAACGACTGAAAAGAAAAGATGAAACTTTCATTCTGTTTAATTGCACAACGTTTAATTTCTTGAAAAGCAGCCATCATTCTTAGTTTGACTATGTTATCAGCCCGTTGTTTCAGTTCTTTAAATGGTCGATGAAATTTATAGTCTTTATTCTATCGTATCCATTCTCCTTCTCGGACGAAAATGGCGAAGGAAACGA
>NC_090876.1:38297987-38320487 GCF_036669935.1 Montipora foliosa
GAGCTCAAATGATTTAAACGTTTGAATTGCCAACCGTCACTTTACTCTGAAGTTGACTTCCGGTCAGGTTGTCGAAACGTCAGTCACTGCCAACAATCCTCCTCTGGACTACTTTCACCCAGACGATCGAATAGCCCATTTCCGCAGTTGCTACATGCCTCAGTTTCAAAGCGAGTCCCGGTGCACAACCATTCAAATGGAAATGAGTTGCGTTTTCTTATGCAAATCAAACTCATTTCCCTTTCAATAGCTGAGCACCAAGACTCGCTTCGAAACCGAGACAAACAGCAACTCGGAAATGGCCTATTCCATCGAGGTATATAACTCCTGGGTTGAAACCATTTTCCATTTTACTAATCCATCTCTCAATAACGTATCCGTGTCCGTATCCATAGTAACAGCCGCAGCTGCAGCCTGGGACTGAATACCAGGCCTCTCGCGAAGCTTTCTTGAATCAAATGTTGATGATGCGTAGAAGTCGTTTGCCACCCCAACAGTTAACATTGTTCAACATCGTTCTACAAAATCGAACGGATGCTGAAACAAATGTTGAAATCGTGTGCCCAGGCCTTTAGCGACAGCGACTAAAACTCAAGAAAATGATCGTCGTTACGCACGCGCAGAACGATTATTTTCCCTCTTTTAACCAATGATATCATTGTTTGAGCCGTTGTCGTTGCCTTAGCCGTCGTCGTTTCTTAAGCCGATGATACACGGTTCAACATCCTGCAACATCTGTTGTTCAACAAATGTTGAGCCATGTTGCACAGACGTGTTGAACCGAATAGAGCTGGTCTCTATTTTCGTTCAACATGGTTCAACAACGTTCAACCTGTTGAATGGCATATTTCAACATTCAACATGGCATAACACACTGTTCAACATTTGTTGACTGAACAGCTGCAACATTTGTTGATCAGCACATGTTGAACCGAGTATCACCGGCTTTAAACTCTCAAAATTCCTTTTCATGCGGTTGTCGTTTGTTTTGGTCAAAAAACAAGGCATCTTATTATGTGAATGAAAACCAAGAATCGTCTGAGTGTAACATTAGAAAACAGATACCTCACCTGTATATTCTAACAAGCCAATGCTCCGAAGTAAAAGCTTCTTCTAAATGCTCTAATTTGAAGTTCTTATTTCCAATTTCTACATTTCGAGTTCTGTCGAAACCTGAAGGCGATCTGAAGTCCAACTAGGAGAAGTACAGAAAACAAAGAAGAAAGCTCCGTTAAAATTTATTTTACTCGTGGCACGGGGAATGTTAGAACTGAAACAAGGGGCGCTTTTCATTCCAAGGAATTTTCGAAAATTTCGCATGGAAACTCCGGGCTGGTCTTTCATATACCGGATCCCAAATAATTAATGTCCACAAAACAAAAGAACAAAGCGAACATAACTACCTAATCGGGATATGAAAGTCTACCCAAACCCCGGAAAAGTTTTCTACTACCACTACTACTTCTATTAAAACTAATACTACTTTCATCACCCATTCGGATGCGCTTTTGTTAACACTTGAAATTCATTAAACCTTGGCTACATGTAACAAAAGGCAAACTTACTTGCATTTCGCCAAACCGATAGTAACACATTTTGTACATGAGACAGTTCAACAGTACGGGTGAACCAGCAGAATCCACACGGAACTCGCCTTGAGGAGTAAAATAGTCTGACTCCTAAAAGTGTATACAAATTGAATGTAATTAGCCCGCGCACTGGGACTATATACACGTAGCTGCATTCTAAGCGCACTTAACACGAGGGAGCAGATTTTCATCCCCCGATGAAACTCATGCCGCGCCTATCATGTAAACACGGCCTTAAAGATTACATAATAGGGAGCTTATGCACGCTCGTTTTTGAGACGCGGACGGCAACCGGAAGAGAATATTTCGCGTTCCAGGGCAGTGGTGTCTCCCACATTTTTGTACTAATCATCTCTAGTGGAGAAAAGATACTTGGCAATGTTAATGTGGTTATGTGAAGAGAAGTTAACAGGGATCAGTTAATCAGAGCGCACGCATTGATTTGGTTATTATATATACATCAATAGTACAACAGAAGAGGTTTTAGGAATCCCAACCTGTCGGAGGCAAACCAGTTGGCTATTACTTGCAAATTAACCTTCACTGAGTGTTTTAAACTTGGACCAAAAAAAAAACAACAACAACAACAACAAGGATTAAAGCTCTAATAGCTGTCAATAATCCTGAGAAGATGGCTCACCTTGATTTCCTGCGGATGTTCGCCTTCAGCAATCCTGACCATCCACAGGAACTTATTGATGTCATCACCAGAGTAACCAATCACGCCTCCGAATATCACCAGGACATAGTCCACGTCAAGCATCTTCATGATCTTATAGGCCGATGATTCGTTAGATGACATGGCTTTTCCAACCTAGTGATTGGTAGAACCAAAGTTGATCTGCAGTACTGCACTAAGGTAGGCCCTATTGATTTTCTGATGCTTGGACAAGAACGAGAAGTTAGGTTCCCGCGGGAGTTGCATAGGTTACCCCTTATTTCCGTCTCATATTGACATTTTCCTTTTTGTTTAACTTACATGACGTACAGCTACCTTTCAAATTGTCGTAAGTTCAGAAGATTTAAACTTCGCGTCAATACAACGCGGATGACTAGATTACCTCTTACTTATAAACCGAATGCATAAATGGCGGCCAAAAAAATATCCTTTTGTTTTTGGGCTAATTAGCCTCACTAGCCTCGTTTGCATGGACAAAATACAAAAGAAAGGTTGCTTGAGAGCGAGGCTAGTGGGTCTCATTAGCACATAAACAAAAGAATACATTTTTGGCCGCCATTTATGCATTCGTTCAATAACGATATCCACAGCAACAAATGGACAAGTTGCTGAAAACTTGCCATCAAACCTTATGACTGTCGATTAGCGCTCTGCTTTGCTCCGAAATCGAGGTTTCCGTGTTGCTTTACTCTGCCAGTTTTCTATCGAATCAATGGCATGTTCTTTGAAACTACGCGCTCAATCTCGTTCCCAGGGTCTCTTTGTCGATGAAGAAACCTTGGAAACGAGGTTGCGACGCGTTCATTCCACAAGAGAAGTTACTTTCATGTAATTGTCAGGAGGTGCCCCAAACTCAGAAAAACCATTTCAGTTGATTAACCCACGCCTCACACAATCTCGGTAGAAAGTCAAATGAAGGGACTGGTTTCTAAAGAAAATGTGGTTCTGCGTAAGAAAGATTTGCGGACTAACGTTTCGAGCGTTAGCCCTTCTCTTCTCCCTCGGCTAGTCCTTCGCTCTGACGAACGGCTAAGCTCAAAACGTCACCTCACAATTCTTACTTATGGTAGTTAATTTTCCTTTATAAACTCCTTGAACAAAACCAAACTTTTGTAGAAGGTCAAACGACTGCTGGATTTGCCAATAAACAAGTGAGAGTTAACTTAGTAACGCAATAGCCCTTATGCGTGATGACGTCTGACTAGCTAATTTCACTACAAAGCCTCAAATTCGAAAATCAAACTCGTCAATTTTAGCATGAGCTAAAACCCAAAGGAGCAGATTTGTAAAGAAAACCCACGTGCGAACAGTATTGCATGTCCAGATGATGTGAATAATTTTGTGCAAACGAGGCTTGGTGGCGAATTTTGAGCATACGCTGCAATCATGCATAAGGCCTATTATTAATTTAAGAATTTCCTCGTACGAGTGCAATATGACTGTTGTTCCACGTGTTATTGTCTACAAGAGTCGTTCTATTGGCCATTCCAGCTATCTGATACCCATAATCCCACCATGACATAACCCTGCAGAGGAAGAAGAAAAAAAGTCAAGTTCAGATTTACGAAACAAACATAAAGACAAGCAAGAGAAGCAGAAGAATTGTACATCAACAACTACATCTACATATTCCAGCACTCGGCAAAGTCCCTTTTTGACTTACGGTTGTTTCTGCTTAGGAGGCCTCATACACAGTAAGCCTTTTTAGACCTACTTCTGCTGGAGAGAACTGGAGAGCCAAAATACCGGGGACTCCATTCCATACTCTTTTCGAATAGTGTGTGGCTTTTTTAACGTCCCACTGGAAACTTGTGAACATAAATGCGGATAGTTGAGACGGGACCTACGGTTTATAGAAGACTTGAAAGTCTAACCATTTGCAGATGTCATTTCAAAGGGAGCACTTTCTCATCAATTATTTTAAGATCCCGAGTGTTGATCCGGACGGGATTCGAACCCGCGACCTCCCGCATGACAGCCCGATGCTCAAACAACTGAACCACTGGTGCACGGTGGCTCTGTCTGGTGGTATTTTGTATTTAAACAAATGGGCTGCTTCAATTGCGTTGGAATGTGGTCAGTCAGTTTGGTGTGACGCAAGAAATAAGGGCGTACGAAATTGTGCAAGCGAAAGGCTCTTTCGCGAGCCACAAACCCCTGACAAGGTGACATGAGGCGAAAAAACTAGTACTCTTAGTCTGAGTGATCGTTTTTCCCCCAGGTGATTCAAAAATTACTTAATGCACGTGCAATGTAATTGAGAAATCACACTTTGATTGGCACACATGTCATAGACTCCTTATTTGCCTATTCGTGTTACCCTTGTAAGCAAAGACAATGAAGGAATGCTCTTAGTCTAGTGTTGCTGATGCTTGCGATGTGCGTACCAAACTTAACAGTATTTCCTAGTTTATAAAAGCAAGGACACATTTTACTTTTCTCAACATTGACGCTACCATGTATATCTTTATATCACCAAAAACAAGCAAGATTTGACATTAACAGTTAATAAAGTGTAATATAATAAGATAATAAAGCCTATATAATCAGAAAAAATACACACCTGGCATTGTCATCAGTGTTTTGCCTTAGCCAAAAATATGCTTCTCTAAAATCATCTAAAATGTTGCGACTCCTAATAACAACAAGTATAACGAAAAGTTAAAAAAAAAAACCACCCATGACCGAGAGAATGGGCCTTTTTCTCAAAATTCCCGGAAGCTTTTCGGGCTCGAAAAGCACTTCGTGAAACTAAGATCTGTTCATTTTGAAAAATTGATCTTTTCATCTTATTATTTTCAACACCAGAGAAGACAAACAATTGCAAAGTTGCATGACTTGAACAAGGTTTCCTTTTGAAGATAAAACGTGTCTTAAATTGCCTGAAACACGCCCGAAAAGTTTCGTGGCCTTCGAGAAACGAATCCCAGGTACTTTACTTTAACAGCTGGGTAACGAGGCAAAACCTGGCTCGCGGTGGGAGACTGGAAAGAGGATGTAAGCGCCTTTTTTTCGGTTCCCCACTCGGCTTGTTTCGACCGTCGATTTTTTTAGGCCCAGTTCGTGGCACTAATTATTCCTACTACTGCCCACAATGAAGCATTTTCCCAAGGTAATATCACTTCTACGAATAAAAATTCTCAGTGTCAGACAATACAGATACGAGGAAAAAGAAAAAGATAACGCGTAAGGTGTCTCCCCTGTCTCTTAAAACTGGGAAACTTTGCGAGAAATTTTAAGCAAAACCGTTTTCCAAAAAAAGGAAAAGTCTACATCCGGTTGCCGGCCTTCGCTCGAAGGTACTTACGCCTGAGCTCCTGAATTAAGAAAAGTGTCTTTATTTAAGAGTATATGACATTTCATATATAAACTCATATCAATCATGATATCACATCTTAATTTACCCTCGGATTTTAGAGTAGCTTGGTGCAGCTGATATGTCCCAACATTTACTCTCCCAACCATGACACACCACACCACAGAAAACAGACCACAACACCGGGAAGTACATGTACATACCCTACTCTTTGCGAATAGTTGAGTGTGGGTTCTTTTACTAACGAATGAACATGATGAATGTTAATTCTAATTGCGATGACCTTTCTACTTTTCATTTGATGAAGAGTTCCTTACCCGTCGTAATTAGTAGAGGCCAATACAACTGAAGGGCTGGAGTAGGCATTGCTAGTGACCCAAGTGCAATGTACTGCGAACATCATCAACATCATCACAATACACATGACCACCATCCCTTTCAGGTTGGCGCCAATCATTCCACCATCTTCTTCTTTCTCCATCTCGTCTTGTTTACTGATCTGTTTGGTGGTCTGAGGTTTCTTCTTGCCAGGCTAAGAAAGGAGCAAAGAAACTCATCGTCCACTGCTTGCAATCACAGATAATCATTCATTTTGATTCTCAAATTTGCCAAGCCTTTTTTCATCCATTGTGCAACATCTGAGCATGTACCTTTTCATAAAGATCCTTTCTTCTTTTCTTGTCATTTTCTTCGACGTTGCCGTCGACTTCAGCTTCGTCCGATGCGGCCTTCTTGTTTTGGGATGGCCGATCGTCTAGCAGGTAGTTGTCCAGAGTAACGGAAAACGCAATGGCCGCCAGGATGCACACCACAGGTGTCAAAGTCAGCATTAAACGAACCATCACACCAGCAAAGTACACAGCTGTTGTAGCGTACAGCACAACTGCAAAAGACAAAAAATTAACTCCAATTTCTTAAGGGCCAAATTTTTTGAAGCTAAAACAAGGCGTTTCTAAAAACTGCCACTGAGAAATTTAATACGGATAGATGCATAAAACGCTAACTCTTGTCTGCTACAATCTGTCGTCTGTTACTTAAGGCGTGTGCTTTTGAGTCTCTCGCGTTTTGTCCCGCAAATCGTGAGAAACGGCAAAGGAAGGCCCGTCCCTCGCCCGTCTCTTACGCACGGCTTGACTGCTTTCACTAAAAATCGCACCAAAAAGTATAATCCTTCTAAAAGTCGTTTGAGTCCTTTGATGTGATCTCTGCGCGTCGTCAAGAATGCGATGCGAGTGAGCTCAAGCGCCCTGCTATGCGTTTCACAGAGAAGTGACTTTAAAGCGCTTAAAACTCCAGTGACAAACCCACTTAAATTGGCAAAACAAAGGTGAAAATGTTGCGAACCACTGAAATCCACCACTGTCTGCACTGTGCATTTAATTCCTAATGCTATAAAATACTTCCTTGATTTCATACAATCATCGATAACGAGTTGGTTTGCAGCAGAAATTGCGCAGTCAACGCGACACAAAATTTTGTTATTTTATAACAAAATTAGTTGCAAATACCTATCGCGACACACCTACAAAAAATCGATTTTTATTTTCCAATTAAAAATCATCGTCTTCCTCACCAAACACTCTCTCGTCGTTAATTTGTTTCACTACCATCCACAGACCAGCAGGAAAGGTGCAGATCAAGACGTGAAGATCAAAGAAAAACGACACCCAGGTGGTAGGCTGATGCTCAGAGACAGATGCTATGATTGGGATGTGAATCTTTGCGTAACTGAAACATGAAAACAAACAATCTTTTGATGGGTAAAGCAAGGGGAACAGCTCAGGGTTGGTGCTGTGGTAAGAGCTCTTGGCTATCATAAATTCGTCTTGCGTTTGATTCCTGGAATAAGCGTCACAAGTGCAGTGAGTTTGTTGGTTCTCTACTCTGCTTTTTTTCAAGGAGTTCATCAATGTATACTTCGATTTATCCCTCTCATCAAACACCAACATTTTATGTGATACGCTTTCAAAGTGATTTGATTTTATTTGATTTGATTTTACTTATGCTCGGTTGTGTAGATGTCAGCACAGGCTTCAGTTGTTCAAACGATGGATAGCGCTATCCAACGGATAAATCGCTATCCGGTGGATAAGTAACAGCGAAACCAATTGCGCTCTCCAATGGATAGTGATTTATCCGGTAGATAACGCTATCCATCTTTTGAACAACTGGGGCCAGGCCTCGGTATTTCAAAAGGCGGATAACGCTATCCACCGAATAAATTGCTATCCGGCGGATAAACAGTAGCAAACCAATTGAGTTATCCAGTGGATAGTGATTTATCCGGTAGATAGCGCTATCCACCCTTCGAACAACTGGGGCCAGGACTTTAACATTACCATCACCTACACCATAAAGGAGACCTGTGGGATCTTCAGTCATGTAACTAGTTTCATATGGCACATGTCTTGCCCACTGCTAAGACTGTATTGTTAGATAGCGGCATATTTGTAATGGTTCTATTTGCTTTACCTACCCAGTATCATACAGTGAATAAAATCTTCCACTCCAAGGTGCAACATAACCTGCGGAAAAGAAGAGAAAACATTAAAATGCTGCTTTAGATACTGACAAACTATTTAATTACCTCTTCTCGCCCCTAAACCACGCCCCGTTAATGAGCAAAATGGTGTTGGAGTAAAATCTACCAGTGTTAATCTTACGAGGCAATGGCTTTTACAGGCACATGCTTACTTTTATGTCAAAATACAACAAAATGTATCGTACTTTGGCTTGAAATTCAAACAATATTATTGTGTGGGATTGAATGTTTCTGAAACTCATTTTAATCTCTGCAAATATTTTCCTTGTTTGGTCATCTTGCCCACCCAAAATCGAAAATTTTTTGGATAACGCCAAGTTTTGGTCAAACAGTGTTCGATGGCTGACAGTTATTTCCTGCAGTGGAAGAACTTTGGCTGAAACTTGCCAAAGTACCCGCTGAGCAAAAAAACGTTGTCCGTAATAACATTTTACACAGCCTTTTGCAATGACTAAATTTTGTGTGCCCTGAATGTCTCACATCCTTGAATAAAATTACTGTACAGATTTAGTGTCTGAAATTTATAGTGAATTATTAATATTTTACAGTATATTTAACGAAACACTTACCAGCATATGTGAGTAAAACAACAGCAATAAACACAACACCAGCAACAGAAACAACAGCAAAGACAAAGATGTTCTTGAAATCAGACCAAGACACTTTGCCTCTAAGGTAAACCAGAAATGCATAGGCTTGAAGGAGAGCAAATGTACCTAAAAGTATCCATCATTAGTAAGTCAAATAAAATGAAAAATATTATTTAATCCATTTGCAACAAAATTGCATGCAATTAGAGAAATATGAATGACAACAGACTTAACAAAAATGTATGCAACTGGAAATGAAGACAAGGTTACACTGTAAGAAGTAAAAATAATAATAATAATGCAATGGCGCAATGAGGAAGAACTAGAAGGGAACATAAATATTATGAACCATTCGAGACCACAGTGGAGATTACCTGCCGCAGCCATGTGTTCACTGGTTCTGATTGGTTGAAAGCCAACAAAAGGAACTTGCATAGACATAAGGAGACCCATGATGAAAAAGGTTGTATATGCTGCAAAATGAATAAAGTGAAGAACAGTGTAAAGACGAGGAAAAGCAAGATTTTTCTCTTAAGCAAAAGTTAATTCTCTAAACAGGTCCTAAACTGTACATTCAAAGATACAACTGTACTCTGTATATTACCAGATTAATGGAAGTGGAGAAGACAATAATAAATTCTTATGAAAAAAACTGAGTATGCGCAAGACACAGACTTGGTTAAAGGGGCTAGGTCACGCAATTTTAGGCAATTTCAGCACTGATTGAATGGTCACAGAATTAAATAGAATATCAAAATAACTGTTCAAAATTATAGAAGAACTCTAACAAAACACAGGGTAGCCAAGAAGGGACATGGATGGACAAAACTGGAGAGAATTGAAATGGATTGAATTTGGGTAAATTTGAAAAATGTCAGCCCACCTTTTTTCAAATTTATATCAGTCTATATCAAAATGTCATTTACACAGCTGGGAAATCATTTGCAGTTGTTACATGGCCGTAATTTTGCAAATTAAAACTCTTGCTCTGCCAATTTGACGTTTAATTAACAAAAATAAACGAATTTACCTAAAATAGCGTGACCTTGCCCCTATAATTACCTTCCAAAAGAACATGATTGTCCTTTGTGTACTAATATTGATAATCATTATAGTAATGATAATGCTAATAATAAATAATTGTAGCTCCCTCTGATTTTGTCCCTTTTTCAAGACAAGATCATTGTGATAAACCCATGTCACAAGTATTAGTACAATTCATGCCGGAATAAGAAATGTGGTTCATTACGGATGAATCACAATGTATAGTTGACCACAATTTAATCCCATGATTTCGTATCAAACTTAAATTTAAATGAAAATAAACATAACCTCATCTTGCTACCATATATAAGGCTAAGAAAAATCTAAGATGTATGTAACTGAAGTAATCAAAGCTCAACACCATAATGATTAAAATTAATCATTGCAGAAAGCTAACATCTTCCCTCCAATTCTTCTACATGCACTTGTAATTACCACAAAGTAAAAAAATGCTAATGAGGATTGCAATACAACTGAATTAATCCACAGAATACTGTAAAAACTTGCGTATACATAAGACATGTGGAAGCCATCGATCAGAGAGAAACGTGTTGACAAACAGGCCATGCAAGCAAGAAGGTCAACAGAATAGTCTGCCATTTGCCTTGTGAGTTCTCCCAAATAGTGTGGTATTAATTTTCTTGCACATGGTGAAGAGATCAGTATTGAAGTGATTGGTCAAAAATTATTTTCAATCTATATTTACTGAAGGTTTTTAGTGTTATTTGTGACCCCATAGCAGCCAGTTTACTCCCTCTGAAAGCAATGGTCTCGTGTATAAGCCGAACCCACAACTTTGAGCCCAATATCTCAGCAAAAAGATGCCAGGATTTTTATTATTGTTCCCGCAGAGATGTATTGAAAACTTGGAAAGAGAGTAGTCAACAATCTATTGAAGTGTGCCTGGTTACATAACAATAGAAAAAAACATTATTGATAATACTAATCAGCCACAGTTCCCATACTTAAAATATTAAGATTACTGATAATATTCATGATTATAATAATGAATAATGATAAGTAGGCAGAATGGTTTGGCTTTGCATTCATTCCATTTGCGTGCAAGAAGTGCTGCATTTTGCTTGTATAACATTGTACCCACCGACATAAATTTTGAATGAGAAGCGTCCCATGAGAAGAAGGAAGAATACATGAAGAGGAATGAGATTAATGATAAACACGTAGCCACCCCAAGCTGACACCTGTAATGGAGAGAGGTAAAAGACATTAATTTTCAATTTAAGGTTACTGCTAACTTTTTCGGTTTCAAATTTTACAAAATGTTAAAAAGCTATCATAAGATAACTCATTATAATTATTTGTTTTTTTGTAAAAAAGAAATTATTTGAAAATGTTTTTTTCTTGCAGAGTTATTGCAAACTTTGTTTTTCATGACTAAAATGTTAATCCCCTAAAGTGTTATGAGATGTCAACACTCGTTAACACCCAGTTTGAATACATCTGGGTATCTTTACTTTATCGCGTGTTGAGTTCACCATTTATTTGTAGTTAATGCGGTTGTGTTAAAGGAATATGCGAGACGATATCATCCTTACTAGGCTATGAAACGCATGAAACGAGGAGAAAAGTTGAAACAGGCAAGTTCTCCCTGGGTAAAAAGTATGAAAAAGACCGGGTCTAAAAAAAAAAAAAAAGATTCCATTGAGGAAACAAAGAAAACTCAGCTCACTGCTTGCGATGACGGCTAAGTCTGCAATTAGGTATAAATAATCTATGGCTAATGATGCAGCGATGAATGCCTCTCTAGGGGGCTTTATTACAGCGTTCCAGTTAATTTTTTCAAGTGGGGAGTCATTTATACCATTTGACGGGTGACCCAGACATTTTGTTGTAATATTTAACTGAATATTTACATTTCATCTGACAGGTCAGGAAGCCTTCTTGTCGGGTTATTGACCCGAGACCCGACTCTTATCTGGAACACTGTTTATTACCTCAATTTTCATTGGTCGGCGGAATCCTAGCGGCATGACCGCATTCACACCCGCATTGACAAGGTGTGAAAATGTGTAAAATCTTTTCAGCCCAAAAACTTGGGGTTAATTTTTTCAGGAATAGCTCCTCTTCAAATGCATTTATAGGGTATGTAGATTTGTCGAATTTTTACGAAATTTGGGCAAAATGATCGTCGGATATTGGTGCACGAAAGTGTCCCGGGCTTTTAAAAAATTCAAAATATTTTTACTTTGACGCATCTCTGCGGGTCGCGAAACGGAAATTTTTCTATTGGTCAACTTCAAAGTTCATTTTCTCCGAAACCAATAGGAAAACCCTAACAGCCCAACACACCTTGGTAGCCTAAAAAGTGCTGATTGATATAGTACCATTTGTTTGGTTGGGTGTGATAAATATGAAGGCGGGTAATTCAGCAATTGAAAGTGAACATGTATGGTTTTGAGTTTGAAGATTTGCTCGCTAAAGAAAGCCATAATAAACCAAACTGTTCATATATTCGGATTCTTCATTTTATTACATGTAGCTTTTAGGTAGTATGTAGTTTGCTGGAGTTTTACCGAAAATAACGTGCTTATGAAAGATTTCCCGGAAGGCACCCCAAAAGGTTAGCAGTAACCTTAAGCAATAGACAGTTACATGCAAACCCTTGACTGTGTCTCGGGTTTGCATACCTGTCTGGAATTCTCCCAACTCCCCCTCGTGTGTAGATGAGGCTATGGAAACACAGAAAAGAAGTCCTCTATTTGCTTTTATAAGATATGTCTCAAAGATAATTCGACAAATGAAGGAAACAAATGAAGGAAAATTCTTGAAAGAAACAGATTTTCTTGACACACGTTCATATTTCCTACCGGCAATCAAAACACGTGCCTGTCACAGCCGTGTTCCATATTCTCATCTAAACACAGCTATTGACCAATGAAAGTGCGCGTACTATCCTAATTATTTTATAAAACTAAATAGATACAGCTTACGATAATAGCTCATACTAGAGCAAGAGAATGGAACTTTCAATCTCTTTAACTATAACAAGCAAAAAAGTATTTGAATAATAATTACCCAAACACTCGTTTGCTTGTCATAGAAAAAGATAATTCCATTGTGACCTTTTTCCCTACAGGTTGCAATGTTTCTGCACATGCATGGAACATTTTATATTTTCCTATGATTTAACGCTTTTCCTTACAGGTATTTGTTACTTGGGGCCTCTTGGAAGTAGTAATGTATAAGGTTTAGCAAGTTAGTCCCTGGAGACTTACAGTACTGTACAATATTGTAACACTAAGAAAGGATAATCACCACAAAACTAACATTAATTAACATTATATGACAGCATTGAAATGCTCTACCCTTGGCTAGAATCAAAAGTAAGTGCGATCTGTTTGATTTAAGAAGAAAAAGTTGTGGTCAAAAAAACTCTTCATCGTTTCTGTGCAAACGATGGAACATAAATAGCCCCCTGAAAGGACATGTGGTTACCAGTAAAATACTAAACCAAGAAAGAAAATAAAAGGAATCAAGTGAAGCTATGATCCTTGCAGTTATGATAGCAATTTTTGCAATTGTGTAAAAAAGCCTGAAAAATTCAGGACTTCAATGGGGTTTGAACCTATGACCTCACGTACCAGTGCGACGCTCTAACCAACTGAGCTATGAAGCCACTGACGTTGGGAGCTGGTCATTTCTGGGTTCTAATTTTCCCATGAGGAATGAATCAACAATGAAATTATGATATAGGAATCAAGTAACATTGTCACAGGAATGACTTCAGAACACCTCACCACTATTGCCTGCTTAAAGTGGCATCGTTTGAAGAACAAGGCATATCTATTCGTATGCAAATTAGAGCGCTGGGTATTTTTCCAACTTGGGGCATAATAAAACCTATCAAAATATGAATTTTGTCTATTAAATTATCTGAAAAATTAGTACTGAGAAAATGTCCCTTGCCAAAATTCAGCATGTTGACACCTCACAAACAATTTGCACACATGACATATCAATGTACGTATGATGTCATTCGTGATGGCGCTGAAAAAGAAGACGAACAAAAAATGGAAACTTGCTACAGTAAGGCTCCCCCTATGCACAGGATACCCAATAATTATTAGAAATTGCATTCTCCTATCGTCGTCGGAACGCAATAATACCTACCATATAAAAGTAGGACAGACTGGTGCATGCTGCCCAGAAAACCGAGCCTGTTTTCACAGACTTTACCTGCAATTGATTGAAAGAAATAACTCAATGACACCTGCCATACCACTAACCCACTCCCTTCTACATGTACAGTGACACTTACATGTATAGATTGTATAGATTATACTCTCTGTAGAAATTTTACTTGTCAACGAAGTGTCTCCTTGCTCTTCTCCCCAACTTCAACATCACTCAGAATACAGACAATCATGAACGTCGCAGAGTGCCCCCCCCCCCCCCAACCCCAAAAATGCTGCTCCTCAAGTATGAATATACAACTGCATTTACTCCGATCTAAAAATATTCGGTAACCTCTACCCTTACTTTATTGTTAAGAGTGACAATTATAGCCTCTATCTAATGCCACATGATTTTACTTGTCAATGGCAATGAGGTCCCTTCAGTACTGAAAGGGTCACGTAACCATTATAAATTTCTTCTCTACATGATACAGAATGCAATGGGCCTCGTTCGCGAGGCGGCCATATTGGCCATAGACAATAGATTTCGTAGCCCGAGCCTCAAGTTGAAATGTTTGGGAATGAGCTTCGGTGCACAAAAACAAAAGTTTTCAATCTGTCTGTCATCTGTCTGTTTTCATGTCTGTCATCCCTGTGATTAAGGCCTACTTTGCTCATATCTTGTCAAAGACAAACTTATGTAATGTTGAATTCCCTGCATTTACATGTATTATATAGATACTAATGTTCAAAATACTAAGATTTTCCTTCTTATGAAAAAAAATCATATCCTCACCACACCCAGTGAACACATGTATCACTTTCATCTTTCACATGCAAGGATATACCTGTAGGTGTCGTCATGGTAACTAACACAATTTGCCAATAGAACGTGAGCTCCCCCTTTAAAATTTATTTATTCTTCTCTATTACATCAACATTCTTATTGCACAATTTGAAATTATCATGATTTGTATTTCATAACAGTTACTTTCATATCTTGTTTCACGCTACACAACACGAATGTTTTAGACGTTGGTCACCACTTTTTCACCATTTGGAAAATGAATAAAATTAGTTGTTTTTAATCTGGACATTTCATCAATACAATGTATCATTCTATGTAATTAACAGAACATTAAATGGCCGCTTGGGGATACAAATTTTATCTTCTCATGCTGATAGTATCTCTCTTGAGTGAGCGCATACTATCAGCACTTGAGGATAAATTCGTATCGCCAAACAACCATTAAAGAGACAACATGAACAAAAGGTTATGTAAAGCTTCATTTAAAATGAGTAATAAAATTGTCTTCAAATGAAAGCCACCCGACATTGGCTTTTCTGATATAAATTGCACTGCTTTTCGGTTTTTTTTTTTTCGTGTCTTTTGGTTGCACTTTTGATAACTGAAATCCATGTGAAAACACTTAACAGAAAGAGCGATGGCACAAAACACCCTTTTTGTACCGTGAATATTAAATTTTTATCACAACAAGCCAAGCATCGTCTTTTAACGGGACATGGTTTTTCAATGGGTGATTAAAGTCCTGAGATCTTCAAGACATCATATCAAGTACAATTAGTCCTTGTGTTTCTAAGACTACTGGGTCACCTGTGAACTTACATGTAAGATGTCCTTCACGCCCAAAAAGTTTTCGGGAATTTCAAGAAAGGAAGGAACTAAGTGCAGTGAGAGCAAACATACACATGTCTATATGACAACAATAACAATAATATCATTAATTTCTGAATTATAGTGCGCCTACCCAAAGGAAGTAAGTAAACTGCAAAGCAAAGATGGCAATTCCCTCATTGTCATATGAACCTGCCACTGAACGTGATATGTAACCAGGAACTGAAAAAGTGACCAAATAAAAACAGAATGATATTGATAAAAATATTAGCTGGGAATAAACAAAACAGATTTTAACTTTGCTCAGATGTACACACACAATAACGCGCTTTCAGTTTGTTATATGTTTATTCAGTCTCATCTTGAGAAGTATTTGACTATTAATTAGGCCTCAGAAAACTCCAACCTCAGATGTTTCTGTAGATAAGCTGCACCCCCAATTTTTTATTTGAATTTTGAGAAAAAAGGTGTGGCTTATACATGGACATTTACAGTATTGTGTCTCTAAGCCACAGGAAGTTGCTGGGACAGGACTTAAGACCAAGAAGAACTGCAGACTGTGAGATCACTTCTCTAAAGTGGCAAGTTTTACAAGTTGTTCAAACGAATCTTAGGACTTACCAATGGCTATAAAACAAGCTGCAAATAGACCATCTCTATCATAAATTATACAATGTATCGTACACAATGCATGTTTTCAAAAATTATTAATGATGATGATGATGATGACGACGATAAGTTCAAAAATGCATGGAGCCTTGAAAGTGACAGTGATTGGCACACTCGGAACCACCTCAAAGAATGCCAGGGCCTGGCATAGGAAGTAAGGTCTACCTGACCTCAGAACTGCACCTGTGCTGCAGAAAGTACCGTAAAAGTCCATGTACATGTATAAGCCAAACTCATAGATAAGCCGCACCTACAATTTGGAAGCTCAAATTTGGAAATAAGAATGGAGACAACAAACTTTGAAGTTCCAATTAAGTTCTATTCGTAAACAAACAAGGACAAACAAGTACAGAGTTTCAATACACTGACATGGTGGTTGCTATGAGCTTTCACATCTATTAAGTCTTTAGATCGCAAAATTTCATTTGTCGTACCTTTATCTTGTGAGTTTACAATAAAAAACCTAAGATGCTCTCTCCATGTGATTATGTTTTTGAAGAACATTCGAAGGCGACTGAAATGATACGCACAAGTGCTTAGTAGCCAAGCTTTGAAATGTGGAGAGGAGTCTGGGCATCACAATGAAACAGTCAGCCATTTGCCTAGCGAGTGAATGTACTTGCGAATATCTGGGTATTTTCTCACATGTGGCGGAAAGATATGTGTTGAAGTGACCATAGCAAACAGTTTTGTGGAGGAATGGAGATTGCTTGTATGTTGGTGTTCAGTTGGTCGAGTAAAATGAAAATTAATCACTTGAAAGAACTCTTGGAGAATAAGAATCGCAAATGAACGCTTCAAGATACAAACAGCTCCTTTAGGAGCCCTTTAGGAGCCACTGCTCATGAAAAAGGCAATGATCAACAATAACGTGCTTTCAGTTTGTTATATTGTATGTTTATTCAGTCTCATCTTGAGAAGTATTTATGTATATTAATTAGGCCTCAGAAAACTCCAACCTCAGATGTTTCTGTAGATAAGCTGCACCCCCAATTTTTTATTTGAATTTTGAGAAAAAAGGTGTGGCTTATACATAGACGTTTACGGTATTGTGTCTCTAAGCCACAGGAAGTTGCTGGGACAGGACTTAAGACCAAGAAGAACAGCAGACTGTGAGATCACTCCTCTAAAGTGGCAAGTTTTAAGTTATTCAAACAAATCTTAGGACTTACCAATGGCTATAAAACAAGCTGCAAATAGACCAGCTCTATCATTCCACAGTTCTTTGGTGAGCAAGTATGTGGCAATGGATGTAAGACCACTAAATGAACAATTAAAAATCAATCAATACACAATTATTTAAGAGCAACATAAAACAATAAACATGAGCTGAAGGTTCTTGGAAATAAATAAGGTTGGGAAATTGTGTTACTTTGTCTTTTTCGGATAAGGACTAAGGGCACTTTCCTTTTGTGAGAACTGGCCGGCCAGACCTGTCATTTTGCAAAGAAAATTTGAAGAAACACTGGCACGCTAATCCCTCGCATTCTTCTGGAGGAGCATATATCGTCGTGGATGACTGTTAAATTGAAGGTGTTGTAGAGTTAGTCCTTCCAAATGCCCGGTCTGGCCAGCCAGTTCTGTAAAATGGAAAGCGCCTTAAGTTCCCTGTGGGACGCTAAAGAACCTAATGGACACACCACATGTATTAGAGAAGAGTAGGGTACGAAGTTCCTGGTGTTGTGGCCTTATTTAAAGACCCTGTTCCTGCGACCTCCCAACAGTAGTCCCATGCTCAACAAATCTGAGCCAACTGGTCGGTGATTTAAAGAGGTACTTGCATGTCTTTCACACTTCATTCTTGCAAATGACATTTGAAGCAAGATACGCGTACATGTAGTTCAAGGTTCTAAAGGCCCAAAGTCTGCTTACCTAAAAGTGGGCGCAAGGAAGACACAAACATCTCTAATGTGCACAGTGATATGCAGTGTATTTAGAATCCAATGCAGTGAAGCTGAAGTCAGCATCAACCCTGGGTAAACCTGAAAAATAAAGGACTTCAATTTAAAACAATCTGAATGGCTCAAACAAAGTGCATCTTATTTGGGCTTCTACAGTCTTGACAGTAGTAAAAAATAATAACAATAACATCTTAATTTAAGAAGATACCCGTACACGTAAGATAAATTTACATGTATCTCTTGTTGACCAGTAGTTTACATTATAGCTCTCCTCGATACAAATCGTAAAGAACTTCAACTGGCAGGAGATGAACTGTTGGCTATACATGTAGTAAGCATGGTAAAGTTGAATAAATGTGAAAGACCTCTAAGGACAAATTTAATACAACCAGTAGTCACAATGGAATTGGAAACTTTGCACAACCATAATCGAACCCAATGACCCTGCACATGCATAGTTCTCCATGACCCTCCAGAGTCTGTGACACAAGCAGGAACTTTTGACCAGAAGTTGTCCACTAACAAGCCTGCAAATAAGCCCCGGTCATCAGACATTTGTCCGGTAAATTTGAGGTTTTCGCTGGCAAACGATCAGTCTGATCTGACAGGCTGACCGGGGTCTACTGTTGCGATGCGAAATTTAAAAAAAATTTTCACTCAAGAAAGCCGAATGCAAAGGAGGCCTTTTCATATAATTTTCATGGTCGTAATGCATAAAGGCTACATGTAAGTTTCATTTTGATTTGTTTTTATTTGCAACTTGCGTTTCACGTCATCTGACTTAATAACGCTACGCCGAGAATGTAAACACTCCCTCCCATATTCACGCACTTCGATTGGATTTATTTAAATTATAACACTGCAAATTATGTACTGTGGAATCAACAAGGGTAACGTTCCACAAATGCACGTTGTTTGTATTTTCATCTAACTGATAAGATTTTTTTTGACCAGTTTTACTTGTGTCAATCAAATAACAGGCCACCATGTTTTGGCCGCTAATGGCTAAGGACAATGCAAAAGATTTAAACCATTTGAAAAAGTTTGTTTAATATAAAAAAGAAGAAAAACGAGACGATTATGTTTTAAGCCTACACCAGTCTTTTCACATGTTAACAATTATCGGATAAAAAGGTTTTCACATTGAATTTCTAAAACCCAGATTAAATTAATTTTGTTCCTCTTACTCCCGTAGTTCTGGTGGACACACAAGTACATAAAAATATACAGACAAATCACTAATCAAAACAATAATAAAAAATTGTTATTCCCTTCCAAACTGAAATTCCAAGAAAGCATTAACTTTTACTTTCTGCTGAAATACTGTACCCCAAACATTTAGGGATACCCCCACACCCCCCTACAGGCTCGCGTCTTAGCGGCTAGTGTAAGCGCCTTTGGCGCTAAAAAACACTCCTTATTTTCCTTCAAAAGGGGTGGGAATGTCTGACATGTACAAGTTAGTTTGTACAGATTTGTACATGTAACTTCCCTTGTGTTGCTTGCAGTTACTTGCAAACAAAAATCCTCTTCTGGAGCTGCTCATTCATTGGCAAACACTTGCTACAATGTATGTGCGTTATGCACACACCCATCTCTAAAAGTAAAAAAGTAAAGTCTCCGCTTACGAGCCAGAAGGCTCATCAGGCCGGCGCTTATCTCCGGTTTCTGTAGCATGAAGCGACTAGGAGTATTTGTACTCCCCCCTGGATGGGATGCTAGTCCATCGCAGGGTTACCCCCAGCATTACGCCGGTACCCATTTATACACCTGGGTGGAGAGAGGCACCGTGAGAGTAAAGTGTCTTGCCCAAGAACACAACACAATGTCCCCTGCCAGGCCCCAAACCCGGACCACTCGATCCGGAGTCGAGCGCACTAACCATGAGGCCACCGCGCCTCCCACACACACCCATCTCTACCTTCCCAAAAAAAAAAAAGATACAGTAGCTATAACAACTGATCAGCCATTACAAGAAATTTTTCCACTTACAGTTCCTCCCACAATCCTACCCAGTGGATACCAAGCTCTCTCATCAAACCAATTCAAAAAATTATAGTAGCCATGTGACACAAGGTGGTGAGTTGAACGGTAGTTAAACCTGGATAGCAAAAAAAAAAAAAATGAGGTTAAACGAAGTTTAACCAAGTAAACAACTAGGAGCGATTGCAGCCTATTGGTCAGTGGTTTTACTATACTTGCGCATGCGTGGAATACCTCGTGCTTTGGGCTGTATCGCTTATTTATCAGTGTGGCGGGAAGCAAGAGCATTGTGTGTGGAGCGTTTAGCGGTTTTTGTTCCCTCCCTCCTTCCCCACCCTCTTCTTTCCACTGTGTATCAGTGTGACGGGTGCCCATTCTTCTCGGGGGCGTGGGGGCTCATGGCTGGGTTGTCAGGTTTGCCAGCCATCGGTGCAGTCTCCATCTTGGAGCTGGCTGCCAATAGTGGAAGCTCCAGGATGTTTCGGGCACCCAACCTCCAAAGAGCGACGATGTTGTTTAGAAAGAAATAGACATTTGTCAAACTACAGCCCAGATCTATCTTGAAAAACAGCCAATGGGATTTCCTAAGTCGTATGTATGCAGACCATTCATCATCAATACATGTACATGTATAGCAGGTTGAGTCCCAATTAAGACTGGATAATAATTTTTGACAAGGCTCCTTTGCTGCTGCTGCTGCTGCTGCTTAAATTCCTACCTCAAATGCCATGCAAAATAATTCTAAATTCACTTCATGTCAGCAGTTTTAATTAATTTTTATGGAAATTCAAAAGTCTTTTACATACATGTACATGTATCAGAAAATAATCTAACTTGCAACATCAAAACACTTAAATAGAAGTTTCTTAACCCCTAGGGGACTGAGGGGGGAGGGCGTTTTCCAGACGACAAATGGTTTACTACGGTGGCCCACAAGGGCAATACACAACTCAATATTGAGCTGGATACACAACAATCTTTCATGATACAAAACAATTTTTCACGGTACACAACATCCTTTCGTGATACAGAAAAAATTTTCACAGTACACAACAATCTTTCAAGACCAAAAACAATTTTTCTCAGTACACAACAACCTTTTGCAATACAGAACAATTTTTCACAGTACACAACAATCTTTCAAGACACAAAACAATTTTTCTCGGTACACAGCAATCTTTCGCGATACAAAACAATTTTTCACGAAACACAACAATCTTTTGTGATACAAAATAGTTACGTAGAACAGAACAGCGTTTCACGATGCAAAACAAAAATTTGGATTGTTGTGTTTAGTGAAAAATTGTTTTGTATCACGAAAGATTGTTGTGTATCCAGCTCAATATTGAGTTGTGTTTTGCCCTTGTGGGCCACCGTAGTTTACAGCCACCACTTCATTCCATTAAATGAAAACCAGGCCTATAACCTATACATTTTCTGAGAGAAGAGATTTCACAATAATTATCATATTTAATACAGAGGCATAATTTTAACAAGCTAAAGAAAAAATATGAAAAATCTTGACAATTACAAGAAAGGAAAAAAATTATCACATTTTGCATTGCCAAACTGTTAGCCCAGAGGAACAGCTTAAATTTAACATGGAATATATGTTTGAGTAAATAAGGTATTCAGTAAATGAACACTGAATGAAAAACCTCACCACACTCTGATTTATTTTTATTCTGTCAGAATAAAAATAAATCATGGTTTTCAAATTTGGGGGTCCTCTGGACCCCTTTTTGAAAAATCTGGGGGTCCATTGCAAAATTTTGGGGTCCAGCTAATTAATATTCAAGAATTAATATGCGATCTATTGCCTCTTAATTGCTGCTGCAGTACCACTTCAGATTTCTAATTGCAAAAAAATAAAGTCTTATCCCTCCCAACGAATATGTGCTTAAAATGATTAATTTCTTTGAAACTGTTGTGCTCGTTGATTCATCGATCAAAATGTATGGGCTGTCAAAGCTCCATCGATCACATTGAAAACGTCTCGAGGAATCGAATCCGTATGCTGTAGGTACCGTTGGCTCCAGTTGATAAATGATCTAGATCTCCACAGCAACAAAAAACAGAACTGAATCTCAATTTTCCGTAAAAGAGCATCATTTATTTTAACAACACTCGAGGTGTGATTTAGGAACAAAAGAGTTAACAAAATGAAATGTAAGCCATCGATACACAGTTCATCGTCGACCAGTGTGGCCGTGACTTCGCCGTGGCCAATGTTAATAATCAAGCGATTGAATACATTCAAGTTTCATGTTTAACACGTTAATTTTAACACTAACTCCGAAGAAAAGTTGCATAATTTGCAAAACAGACAAGTTACGTGCAAAACAAGAACCGAGACGATGACATGCAGGTGCGCGCCCGGAATTAATAGGCACCTTAAGCAACAGACGTCGCCGG
>NC_090876.1:38325487-38327987 GCF_036669935.1 Montipora foliosa
AAAAGTTTTCGGGCCTTTTTCGGGTGCCACAATTTCCCTTTATATCTTCGCAACGCTCAGGTTCCAAGCCATCAAACTTCACAAATCCTCTTAGTTTTTCTTACATTAAAAACATGTTAAAGGATCAGCTTTTCAAAATAAGCAGATTGCAGTTTGACGACTGGCTCTTCGGGCCCGAAAAGTTCTCAGGACTTTCAAGAAACAGGCCCCAAAAATTGCATTGTCAAGCAGGGCTCAAAGTTAGCGACCATTTGGTCGCACATGCAACTAAATTTTTGGCTGTGCGCCTAAAAAAATTATGTGTGATCGCACTCATGCGCCTTAAAAGCTAAAGTACAGTGCGACTGAATTGCCTCTCTGCTTTTTCTCACCTGACTACATTTGTATACTTGCGTATTTCGAGTGGTATGTCATGAAACAGAAACATCAATCAACAGATATAAAGATATACATAACAAAACCTGGCCCTAAATAATAAAGTTACATTATTTTTCTTTCTTCGGTGTGTTTATTTGTCGTCGCTTTTCTCAACAAATTCCCCCAACACCGGTGAAGGTCCATTTTTCCTATTGATGTTTATTCCATCCCATCCTCTTTAGTTTTGTTTCGTTAAAACTCTGCTGGCACATGCAAATGAAAACTACAAATAAAGCACATGCTTACCGTGCATGTTAAAGCTTTGTAATAGTGGAAGGTCAAAAGAGCGTCAACCATGTGAGCCTTTTTCTTCAAGGTAAGAAAATTGTTTACAAAAGTTAAGTCATCGCACTTATATTGTCTTGTATTCAATAATTTTCTTATAAAAAGCCAGCCTTCACATTCTACAAAAGTGAGTAAATCTGCCTCGAATGATACTGCATCACTACACTGTATATCAGTCCGCGATACAGCTAAAGAGGACGTCTATTTCAAAGAGCGGGGTGAAACAAATTCGAGCAGCCAGAGTGGGATTCAGAGAAAGTCTTTATGCACTGCAGATACTGTAAAGCTTTCCCCATGCATTCATCCGCTTCATCCTAAGCTTAGTCAATGTTTCCCTGCTAGCAGGGGTATCTTTTCTTTTGTGTTCACTGGGCTGACGAGTACAGGAAAAGAGACCTCTGCCATGGGTCGAAAGCATGTGCGGCGGTTACGTAGCAACCAAATCCTCACAACATGCTTCATGTTGTGCAGGTTCACTTAATAACAGCGGAATCACTCTAAAGGAATGCACGGGACATAGCGGCCTACAACAACGATGTCAAATGCGCAGAATTAATTTGCCATTTGCTACAGCATAAAGTCTGACCTTGGTAACCTGATGGAATCATTGAAGTACAGTGTACGCAACAATTATCAATTACGAAGTTGTGTATCTATTACGGTTTTCAAGTATATTTTCTTTGGTTACAAGTGTACATTGAAAAGGAAAATACACGATGTTCAAACTGTTCTGTTATTTCGAATGTACTTAAACATGATGATAGCATGTAATAATAGTTTGTTATTGAAACTGAGAAGTCCAGTTGATTTAAAAACCACAAGACAGAATGTTATCGCTTTCTCAAACGAAAAGTAAGCCAGCCTTACTAGTTATAACAACAAACACGGCACTAAACTAAAATACAAAAAACTGAAGATGATGTAATCGTAATGTTAAGTTCTGCTTTTCTGTTGTAACAGGTGCTCCCAGTATTTTAAGCTGTGCTCCTAACATTTTCTGCTGTGTGCCTAAAATTTTGGCAGTGCGCCTAGAAATATACACTTGATAGCACAAGTGCTCCCAAAGCCAAAAATAAACTTTGAGCCCTGTCAAGGGATGTTTGTTAGAAGATTTCTATGCCATACATCAAGTTTCTGTGTTTTCTTTGCTGAAAAAGCTTACTTTGATATTATTTTCCACATCCTGTGAGTAAGTGCATGCACAAAGCAATTTTTGCATTTAATCTTTAATATCCCAATAGCCAAATTTGGGCTAAAGTTTCGAAAATGTCTCTTTAACATAGCATGATCCATTCTCAACAATTTTCAACAATTTTCACCCAAGCAAAACGACATACACTGTAGTTTATACAAGGAGTTTTCAAGCAGTTTTTCACCAAATCCTTTTTTTCAAACACTTTTCAAGTGCCCTTGAGGTCCAAACATTAACCCATTCACCCCTAAACCGGCCTAAACTGGCCAGACTTAGTATTTTACTCTGTCTCATGCCAGACAATTTTACTCGTCAATGGGGAACCCCCAGGAGTCAATGGGTTAATTTCCAGGGCTTTTCAAGGACTTCAAGGAGAAGCACGAACCCTGAATAGTGAACAGTGAGGAGTTTATCCTGTGGATAACTGCAAAAACCCTGCCATTTATGTGCACTTGAAATCAACACTGTAACATTCACTTACATTCTTCAAACTGAAGACTTAAAGACAAAACACAGGGTGTTTTTAGACGGCTTTCTTTTTGCTAGGAGGAAGTACTACACGTACCTCATGATAACGAGAGCATCTTATCATGCGATAATTCAAAA
>NC_090876.1:38335487-38337987 GCF_036669935.1 Montipora foliosa
CCCCCCCCACCCCTCCTATGAAAATATTGGAAAATGAAACACCAGAAAGTGCATTTTCCAGCATTTTGGGCCTTTAAATTTTCTTTTTTTTGATAGATAAAAACTCTTAAACAAAAGCACAGTGCAATTCTACGATCCAAGTGGCATACTAAAGTAATGATACGTGATCACAAAACATGAATACAGTCGAAGCTCTCCTTGCGACCACTCTCGTAAGAGACCAGCTCTAGATACGACCACCGTTGTGAAATCCCGTTTGAATTATCATTCAAACTCTGTAACTAAAAGCCCTCGTAAGCGACAGCTCCCGTAGGAGACCGCGACCACTTTTGGGAATTACCAATTGGTCTTTTCCTTTGTCTTTAGGCTCTCGTAAGCGACCACTCAAAGAGTCTGATTCGTATTAGTTAAGGTGATTCCTTAGTAATAGAAGTTGTCGTAAGATTTTTTTAAAACTTTTCTCGATTGTTCCCTATATTATGGTGACTCGAAATGTGCAATTAAAAAAGTAGGTCACCAAGCTCGTTTGAGAGACATAACTTGCTCAAGTTACTCATTTAATCATTGCGCCTTCATCTATCAAGGACAAGTTTATTCCATCGGTTCAGGCTACGTTTTGCACGAACAGGAAGCACAGCTTTGACGTAATTCTTGAAATAACAAAACAGGTGAATTGTGTTGCTCAAAAGGAATAATTTAATGTTTGTTTTATGGCACAGGCACAAGTCTTGAAAAGGCACTGACTACAAATGTTCTTCGGGTGCGTGATCTCGAGGAGACAATTTTGTGTCCACGAGTGATGGCTACGAATACTATCTTTCCTGTAACTTTTTTTTCTGACGTAAATTTTTTGTAATTTTTTTACAGCGCAAAGAAGATGAGTAAGAGAATAAAATTATGCCAAAAAAAAGATAGGTCACCAACCTCGTTTAGGAGAAAACAGAAAGCAAACCAAGCTCGACCCCTCGACAACACGTCTCCCCGATAGCGCGGTTTCACTTTCAAAACTATCAAAACTTTTTGTTTTGTGAGAGTCCAAAACGTTTCTTGTTTTGCTCTTTACTGCTGTGCTCTGAAAACGGCCATTCTTCTTTCTAGCGAGCTTTCCCTCACGAAAGGTCGGCATTTTGAAATGTTTTTGGCCACGTTCGATATATCAATATTCACACATTGGTACGAGTCTTTATGGTTAAATTTAAACATTGTTTTGTTTAGAAATATCCGTTGAGACTTGTGAGACAAAGAGCCATGAAATTTGACCATAAAGCCTCTTAGCCATGCCTGAATACGAACGGGGCTTACACTGTGTTATGCGCAGAACAGGATGCGCAGTGCAATACTAGGGAATCACCTTAACACTTTAATAAGATTACAGTTCTAGATCACATTAAGAGTAACCCTAATGCATGACATACACTATTGGGCTAATGGTTCGTTCTTGAAGATCTCAATTGAAAGTTCAAGGTGATTTCCGGCTTAGTGGAGCAGATGAGTGGTTCATTTATGATCTAAGTGTTTCATAAACTGCGGTCAGTTTTAGAAAATAAAATGATTATAAAACGTCATAGCCTGAGACTTTCAAGTTTCGACTTCAGCCAAGGTATTGACATATTTTTGTCCCGAGAAAATATGTAGGTGCAGGGTATTTCCAAGCCATAGCCAGCCCCGCGATTTTCTCGCTTTCCAGTCACGACCACCTTTCCTTTGTTTGTGAGCCACCAAACTGGAGAGAGAATTTGCGCTCTGAAATTGTAGAAGAGATTGTTGAGGAGAGTGATGACGACGACGCTAGCGATGATTTTGATCTTCCTTTGAAAGCTCCAGAGGTCAATTCTGTCAAGGAAGCTCTCGGTATTGTTAATAAGTTAGCGGACTTTTCTGATTGGCAGGGCAACGAAGAACTGTGTAAAGCCGTTGCACGAGTTAAAGATGTTTTTGTGGCTTCACAGCTCCACTCATTGAAACAATCATCGATCAAGAACTTCTTTATTAAGTCTTAAAAGACTTAGATTAGAGACTCAAAATACTGTTGTCTGAACCATTACTGTTTTACTTTTTTATATAGAGAACTGATATGTGATGTCATAATTGCGCCTTAGCGCTGTAGCGGTGCGTTAGCACTTTTTGGCAGTTGTTGGCAATTTTTGGCAATTGTAATCATCTTAATAAGAAATTTGAAGTTTTTAATCCCTGTGGATGCGTGAATTATACCTTCGCAAACCCATTCTATAACAAGCGATAACTAAATATTATCTACAATACTATACTATACAACACTATTAATAACTCATTTTCATATCCAAACCTTTATGCTAAAAGCTCTCGTAAGCGACCAGCCTCTATTGTTTTAGGGCGTGGTCGCTTACGAGAGCCCATTCTCGTAAGCGACCAGCTCCAGTTACGAAAACTTTTTCGAATTCCCGAGGAGGTCGCTTACGAGAGCTTCGACTGTATTTATTTTCATTGATTTCTCATTGGAACTATACCATTTCCGGTACCC
>NC_090876.1:38342987-38345487 GCF_036669935.1 Montipora foliosa
CAGCCAGCATCCACTTCCTTATGTCGTTGATACACGCTTCCATGGCTACCACTGCGTTGGCGGCATGTTCGAGATCGGGTTTAAACGCAACATAGAGCTGAGTATCATCGGCGTACGCATGGACTTGGGGGAGGTGTCGCTCAATGATGGTAAAGAGCTTGCTGGCGTAAAGAACAAAGAGAAGAGGACCTAGGCAGGAACCTTGAGGGACACCACATTTCACTTCGAACTTTTTAGATGTATGACCATTGATCGACACTGACTGGGAGCGCTGGTATAGATACGATTTGAACCACGAGAGCACGTTACCAGAGATACCAAAATCTGACTTAAGACGGTTTAACAATATCGCATGGTCTACAGTGTCAAAGGCAGCACTTAAATCTAGTAAAACTAGAAGGGTTAGGTGCTGCCTATTCATATTCATAAGAATGTCGTTCTTGATGCGGAGAAGTGCAGTCTCGGTACTATGGCACTCACGATACGATGACTGGGCTTTCGGGTAGAGGTCATGAATGGTCAAATGATTGTGAGTTTGACTAAATACAGCACACTCAGTCAGTTTCGAGACAAATGTGAGATTACTTATGGGACGAAGATTAGGAAAGATGACTTCAGCTTTTGGTTTCTTCAGCTTTGGGTGGACATCAGCGTGTTTCCATCTATCTGCAAAACACCCAGATTGAAGTGACAGGTTTATCATCTTAGTAAGTACAGGAAGCAAAACATCAAGACACTCAACAACAAGGGTGGTTGGCATAGGATCCAGTGAACAGGTCTTCTTGGTTGCTTTTGTTATAAGACTATTGACTTCTTTATCAGTGAGAGTTCTAAAGTCCTGGAAGAGGCTGTGGATCTTAGGGTTTCGGGGAAACATCTCGTCCGCTGAATGGATGTTACCGGCTGCGGTATCTAGTCCAGTTCGTATTACATCGACTTTTTTGATAAAGAAGTTACCAATATCGTTAGCAAGCGTCGCATTACTATCTGAGTAGCCTTGAAAATGTAACTCACTTTCATAATTGAAGAGTGTTTTTGCAGAACGAAATAGCTTGCGTGTATCATGGCTATTCTCCGCTATAAAGTCGGTGTAGAACTCTTGTCTGGCTTTCTTCATCTCAAAGGTTGCACGATTTTTTTTTGCTTTGTAGTCGAGGAAGTCCAGACGAAGTTTCGTTTTCCTCCATTTCCGTTCAGCTCGGCGGCGCATCCTTTTAGCTGTCTTGATCTCATTATTAAACCAGGGGACGATCGGTCTTTTTGTCACAGTCTTATTAATGAGAGGTGCATGACGATCCAGAGCTGATGATAGAGCTTCGTCATAGTGGGTGACAAGATCATTTAGCTCAAGAGAGTCGATGGCGTTGCTGCATAAGTCTGACTTTGACAGGTCATCTCGCAGAGAACTGATATCAATCGACTTCAGTTTCCTGAAGGATATCCGCTTCGACTTCAGCAAAGGCTTTTCAACTTGGATATTGCAGTGGACGGGTAGATGGTCAGAGAATAAGTAATCAGTCCACGGAGAAGAAACAAGCAACTGGTCGGAGTTTCTTGTTATAATGAGATCTAAGGTGTGACCACTTATATGTGTGGGAACCGAAACATGCTGGTCTAACCCAACACTGTCCAAGAGTTCAAGAAACCGACATGCGTCAAGGTCGTCAAACACATCAACATGGATGTTAAAATCACCACAAATCAGGAGTTGATCGGTGCAGAGTACAACATGCTCTAGATAATCCGAGAATTCAGTCAGGAACACACCTGTAGTGATTGGATGGGCATCAGAGTATGGTGGTCTGTAGATGATAATCAAACGAAAACGGTGGCTTCTTGATGTTATGTTCCACTCAGAGTATTCAAATGATTGGAATTCCCCAGCTGCGTTTTGTGAAACGCTAATATCCTCCCTGAACATTATCCCAGTGCCACCACCCAGTCGTCCTGTTCTTGAGTAATCAAGAAGATTGTATCCTGCAGGGGTGCACAGAACTCTAGCAGCAGATTCGTTTTCGTGGAACCACGTTTCTGTTATTGATGCGATATCTGGTTTATAATCACAGATAAAATCAATGAAATCACCAGCCTTGTTATTGAGCGATCGTGCGTTTATTGTACAGAAACGCAGGGTATTTCTATCTTCAAATGGTTGTCGATTTATAGGTCTGAGGTTGTTGATATTCCGACAGCGCGGAGAACGTATCGGCAAGTCGTTGATGCGATACGAAATCACAGGGATCCCGCGAGACAGATTGTTTGATTAAAAAATTTGGTTTATCAACGGAGTTGATAATGTAAATTGACCACCGTACAGAGATTCTAAAAGCTGACGTTTCGAGCGTTAGCCCTTCGTCAGAGCGAATCGAGGGATTATGGGTTACGTGTAGTTTTTATAGTAGAGTAGGAGCTACGCTATTGGTGGTAACATGGCAACGTGAAAAGTAGGAATATATTAGTTAAATGAAAAGCGTTCGTTAATACCGTGAGGATT
This sequence comes from Montipora foliosa, assembly GCF_036669935.1. NCBI lineage: Eukaryota > Metazoa > Cnidaria > Anthozoa > Scleractinia > Acroporidae > Montipora > Montipora foliosa. The sequence goes on from NC_090876.1 coordinate 38,345,482, forward strand.
AAGGGT
>NC_090876.1:38350487-38352987 GCF_036669935.1 Montipora foliosa
ATTACCATTTGTCTAAAAAAACAGCTTGCTTGGGTGAGAAGGCAAATGGTGTGGCCTTTCGAGGTGGTCCATTTTTGTAGGTTTTACCCAAACGAGCAGAATTTTCTCCACCAATAAAATTTGTCTGCTTTGCTGGAACCTGTTAAAATGATAATTAGGTTCTGTTTGGCATATTACTGTAGTAACAATAGGTGACATCACAAGAAACATCGCTATATCATTAGTTGTGAGGAGTTTCGAGAACACGTACTCAGAGCTCACATTCAGATGTTACACTGTTCCGCCGTTCCCACAATTCCATAATGCACGATGTCGTCTGACCAGCCGTAAGCTGCTTGGCATCGTTTAATGCTTTAAAGGTGGGTCTTCGTTTTAGATCACAGGGTCTTCGTTTTAGATCAGTGGGTCTTCGTTTTAGATCACAGGGTCTTCGTTTTAGATCAGAGGGTCTTCATTTTAGATCAGTGGGTCTTCGTTTTAGATCACAGGGGGCGCGATCCATTCAACCAAAATTTCCGACCGGTCCGACCGGGAAAAGAGGACCACCTCAAAAGGTGGACCAGTTTTTTCGAAACTTTTCCGGTTGGACCGAACTGATCCATTGAGTTTTGGACCGAAATTTCCGGAAATTTTGGTTGAATGGATCGCGCCCTAGGTCTTCGTTTTTGGGTCTTCGTTTTAGAAACACCCAGTTTTGTGCTTCGTTGGTTTTTATCTTCATTTCAGGCGTATCTATCATCTGACAGTGCCTTACCCACGGAGAGCTTTTTTAAGATTCCCTACCGGATCTTTGTAGGGGGAATTGCTTTTAATGTAAGTGAAAAGTACTTTTCACGTTGATTAAATTGAATCAACTTCAAATGGACACGATCTTGATGAGTTCGGTTTGTTTGGAATGACCAAGAATTAATCACGCATGCTAAACGTATTGCTTTTGTATTTCCCATATATTTATGCACTAGTCATTTGTTTCCCCCACCCCCTGACCCCCGGGGATGGGTAGGGAAATTACATTTGAATGGTTGTAAAGTACGTGTATTTCCACTGGGGACTAGAGCAGACAAACACACGTAATTCCCCCACCACTCTGTTCCTAAAATATTCTGAGTCATCAAGGAAATGTTAGGGAGATTACCATAATATACAGTTCTTGCCATTTGTGTGTGCCACATGAACTATATAAGGAACGAAACAAAAAAACAAAGAACTGGATAAAAACAAGACAGGAATAAGCGACCCATAAAGAAAAAGTTTAGACATGCTTGCTGTTCTTTTATTTTTTACTGCTGTAGTTTGCACTCTGGGCAAAACCAGACTTCCTCTGGGGATGTCCTCTTAAGTCCCAAACACTGGAGATGGAACCACTCATGCCTGAGCGGTAGGGCAGAGGAACGAAAATCTTGTAATTTCCCTACCCCCTAGAGGCGTAATTGTGGCTTAATCTCGCGTAATTGCCCTAGTAATTTCCCCATATGTCCCCACTATCCCCGGGGTCGGGGGGTGGGGGAAACAAATGACTAGTGCATTACTTTGGTTAAATTAACGTTTGCAGACAACAAAGGAAGAATTAAAATACTTTTTTAACAGCTACGGAGCTGTTAGAGATACTAAAATCATAAGAGATCCAGAGGGTTTAAGCAAAGGGTAAGTTTATATTGACGCAACAGCCGGCCGTCTTCTATTCTTTTTTACTCGTGGATATAATTCCACGAGTTTTGGTGAGGTTCTTTATGCAAATATGTCACTCCTGCGTATAGTCTAGTGGTTTAGCGGAATGATCGTGACAAACTGGACAAAAGTGCCAAAATTTGTACACATGTAGCTTAGAACTAGTTAATCAATTCCAGGATGGGTGCCCAGTCCAAACCCCTCTCGTTCTCATTGTATTAAGCAATCAAACATCTCAGAAAATCGCTGTGGTGGGTACCCTGTGGTGTAAATAACATTAAATTGAATTTTACTATTTATGTCAAGAAAATAGTGCAAAACCCTTTTATTCTACAACAGGATTGGAAAAATTCAAATATTTCAAAAAGAACAATAGTTATTTAGTAAGGGTTTGCCTAGTTTAGGAGGTTTGGAGTACTTCGTGTCCAGGCCCCCTCGGACATCCATATGATCCAAGATGGCGGCCTGCATGCAGCATTATTGAGACTGTAAGTATTATGGTGGAAATATCATTTTAATTCAGCGAGTTCACCGTAGAAATGTTATTGCGTTGGTCTGCTAAGTGATAATTTTGTTTGTTTTTATTTTTTGTGTTGAGTTACTCAATTTAAAAGAAAAAAAATGAGAAAAAACGAGTGGTTCATCGATGTGGACGTAAGGTGTTAAGACCGTTTACAAGTTGGTTTCATAATTTAGAATTTTGTCTAAACGGAAAATTGACGACTTCTGAAATAGGAAATATTCAACTTGGAGGCTATGAAGGATACAAAAACGTAAAATAAAAGATGGTTTGGGTTTTCAATGCCATTTTTAATCAATACTAATTGTGCAA
>NC_090876.1:38362987-38367987 GCF_036669935.1 Montipora foliosa
AACCAACAAAATGAGAATTATTGTCTATCAAGAGAAAAGCTATTGATATCAGGAGACATTGAATCGAACCCAGGCCCTGTTGCTCACGGAACGAGTACACATACAGCACAACTTACAGCACAACTTACAGCACATACAATACTGAGAAATCCTTCCATAGTACTGTTGCAGGCTCGATTAGCTCAAAAAGGATTGAAGGCACTAGAATGTACCTCAGATGGTTCATGCTTCTTTTCTTCTGTTTCCCACCAGTTATACAATGATCCTTCCTATCACATGAATGTGCGTGCTGCTGGAGTTGAATCCATCAGAAACAACCGTCAAAAATTTATTGGACCCAGCCATTACAGAGCAATTGTGCATTTGTTGTCACAGCAACATACATGGTGTGATGCACTTATTGTGCAAGCAGTTTGCGATGTATTAAATGTTTCTATACGTATAAATGAATCCATTGAGGGGTGGGCACCAGTAACTGTTATCAGTCATATAAGCGGACAACAGGGAACCACTGTGAACACGGGACATCTAAATGTTTCAGCATTTCAGTTAGATTATTATAATGACAGTATTTCAGGTTATGAAATCAGCGGTGTTACCGATGTCAACAATTATTAAGAGCCTGGTAATAATCGATTAATTAACGATGGCCAAAAATGATGTGAGTGTCAGTGTCAGTAATAATTTCTACAAAGCAGTGGCAAAAAAGAGCTTATATGAGAGAATCTATCAAGCGGAAGAGACAAAATCACTTGAAGAGTTCCATGAGAGAAAAGAAAAACAATGCAAAACGCCAAAACAAATCTGAAAATATTAAAGCAGCAAGGAAATAGGAAAAGAAAAGCAATCCAGAACATATCAGGGACCTAAACAGAAAAGCATAAAACCATTTAAGGAAAGCTATGCAGAGCTTAAGGCTAAACCAAACTGAAATTTGTCAAGGTCAAGACTCTATTAGACATTCCATGTCGAAAGTGATTCAGTCTTTTTTGTGATAAGATAACACATGGCCCTGAATATAATGCACTTGTTGTGATCAGTTATGGTTCAGATCATCTGTTTCTAAGTGTAGCAGTATCAAATATAGTGATAAATATTCGCAAGGTTTGTTGAAGGAATGTATAACTGGCACAAAAAGTGTTAATATTACTGAATGGATCTGTCCTACTTGCTAAACCTGATGACATTAACAATATGACCTGGCAACAAAAATCAGACCTCATTCAAAATTACCCTGTCATCTGTAAAACGAACTTTGAACACATGGTACAGCTCTTTATAGAGGATGTGTTAACGAGTAATCTTATGCCTATTGGAGAAATCGTATACTTATTTCAGAGGGTTAAATTCCAGCAAAGGGGATTACCTCACATGCATTATTTTGGGTATCTAGTTGCATATGAGAGCCCACCGTGCTGTTACACAATTATCCAACTATCAATGCTAATGCATAAAGAAAACTTCAGCCTGCCAATTTTAAACAATCGCGGTAACTTTCATATCCACGAGTAACGACAGTGGCACTTTGATTCCTTTCTGCTCCCGGTTTCACGCAAAAAGGCAAATCTCAGATTGTTTTGTACACCAAGTTGTTAGAAGACGTTTTCAACCTTGTTTGAACACTTGTTTTACCGCATGACATACATATATGTAGCTGGTTGCTTTAGATTCATCATTAATTGAATCTATAGTACAATAAACGTCATTGTGAAAATCAGGTTAAGTTTCATTCGTTTTGCTCATCTAGAAAGGTGCATGCTACTGCAAACACACTGTTGAATACAATTTAAATACCTCGAATTTGGCTAGGCTGAAGCACGTGCCGCAAGTATTTACCACAAGCTTTTCCGCCTTGGTTACGAGAGCTTTAGGATCACGTTTGTAGAGAGCATATATGCAAACACCAGTTTTTGAGAGAGCTAGAAAGAGTTGGCTCCCGGCAATGGCAGAATGCTGAAGTTCCATGCCAGAATAAAGAAGTTAAAACTCTGAAGCTGCTTAAGTTTTAAATCACTTGTTATGTTAAATTTGGAATTTACTTGTTTTCTCAAGTGAAAGATCGTTGTATATGGTGCAAAGACAAAAGAATGTGCTTTTCCAGTTACCTCTAGGACTAAAATAGATGCAACAGACCTTTTTTGACCCAAACAACATATTGAAGAAAAAGCCAGGATAGTGAAATTCAACCATTTTTATACAAGGATAACTCAACCAAATCTCATGGGAAAGAAACAAAATAGGCAGCAAGAGGGGGAGGCCTGTAGGATGGCTTTAACCTCCATCAAAGCTCTCACCAACTGTTATCACTATTATCAGATATGAAGCGAAAAGGAATTGCTTGGGTAAGCCAGAAATAATAAGGATGAAAGTAGTAGCTGCTAAGTAAATTGAACAGAATAACCCTCTACCAGAGTGTGATTTGTGCAGAGGTTTAACTAGATTCTGTAATAAAGTAAAAGACACGTGACCATAACAGTGGAAAGAAAAGCCTTAGATATTGCACGAGGGAGAATTTGGATTGTGGCTTCAAATTTAAGCAAGTCTTATAAAAGGGTTCAAGCAGATGCAAAACCAATTTTAAAATAACAGCAGCAGGAAACAAAATTATCACCATTGAATAATTTAGTGTTTTGCTGTGCTTCAAAATTTGCTTTGAAAAGGTTTTGCACATACAATGTAGCTTGCCAGTTCAAGAGGATGATAAATTTAAGTACAACACGACTAAAAGTCAAAATTGATCAAAATAAAGTGGACAGGCTTGTGTGGGGGTACTATTTCTCATTTTAAGCTACTGTAAACACAAACATAAGTAATAATACCCATTGAAGCACACCTAATTTGAATGCACCCCTGCCCAACTCCATTGGTGTGATTTTTTTCTAAAGCATAACTTGGTGGGTTGTAGGAGAATGTAAAGTCTATGAGGCAGTCATGCAATGTTTGGAAAGGCTTCTAAAATGGCTGCCGGCCGTTATAACATGCATAAATGGCATGGCATTTTTCTGGGAAAAAAACAAGCGATCTTCCGAAATACTAAATCATACAGCAAGATTGCTGGGACCAAATTTAAAAGCAATACCATATTGGTATTCATAATGTGTTTCTTTATGTTGTGGTAAATAAGTAATTTTTAACACCAGAGTTATATTACTACAGTTTAAAGGAATAATATCGTTGTTACTTTTTTTCTTTAAATATATATTTTTTGTTTTTTTTCTTTTTTATGGCTTTATAATATTAAATACACCAAAACCAATTACCGCTACTTTCCAAAGGTACGCTATTAAATCCCTTTCACTCCTGTGGGGTTCCCCATTGATGAGTAAAATTGTCTGGCGTTAGACAGAGTAATATCGTCTGGCGTTAGACAGAGTAAAATCTATAAGTGTCACTCTTGGGAGTGAAAGGGTTAAAAAGATATAATATTTTTGAAAAGACCGCACAGTACAACAACAACGCACACAGACTCTTCAGAGGAATTTCCCTTGTTGGATGCATCAATCGCTAAACGCAACTGTCGACTGACTCTTCCGCGACCACAGTTTTGTGCTTCATTGGTTTTTATCTTCATTTCAGGCGTATCTATCATCTGACAGTGCCTTACCCACAGAGAGCTTTTTTAAGATTCCCTACCAGATCTTTGTAGGGGGAATTGCTTTTAATGTAAGTGAAAAGTACTTTTCGCGTTGATTAAATTGAATCAACTTCAAATGGACACGATATTGATGAGTTCGGTTTGTTTGGAATGACCATGCAAGAATTAATCACGCATGCTAAACGTATTGCTTTTGTATTTCCAATATATTTACTTTGGTTAAATTAACGCTTGCAGACAACAAAGGAAAAATTAAAATACTTTTTTAGCAGATACGGAGTTGTTAGAGATACTAAAATCATAAGAGATCCAGAGGGTTTAAGCAAAGGGTAAGTTTGTATTGACGCAACAGCCGGCCGTCTTCTCTTTTCTTTTTTTTTTTCCTTTCTGCCCCCGGTTTCACGCAAACAGGCAAATCTCAGATTGTTTTGTATACCGAGTTGTTAGAAGACGTTTTCAACCTTGTTTGAACACTTGTTTTACCGCATGACATACATATATGTAGCTGGTTGCTTTAGATTCATCATTAATTGAATCTATAGTACAATAAAGGTCATTGTGAAAATCAGCTTAAGTTTCGTTCATTTTGCTCATCTAGAAAGGTGCATGCTACTGCAAACACACTGTTGAATACATTGGTGTTGTGTCTTGCAGGGAACATCACTGGAATTAAGGCAGACTTGATTTCCACATTGTGAACATTTCACAATGCAGCAAGGGATTGACCTTAATAATTCCATGCTGGGCATCACTTCCAGAGTTGTAGAAGTTTTTCCCTTTGCAGGCCTGTTCCCTTTGGATATTACGCTGGTGTAATGTTTATTGCATACCCTTAGATCCTAGAGAATTTCCTTATCTCCATAAAGGCCTTGAGGGCTACATTCAATTTCATACCTTGCGATTGGGCAGTCAAATTTTACGATTGCTTGCATCATTTTTGCAACCTTTAAGACACACTTTGCACCTCCAGTCAAACAGCCATTCATAATAACAATCCCTGTTAGTTCTTTCAATGCCGCAAAGTCATGTAAAGGTTTGCCACCAGTTGACAGCCAGTATAAATCATTTGTTATGTTAAATTTGGAATTTACCTGTTTTCTCAAGTGAAAGACCGTTGTATATGGTGCAAAGACAAAAGAATGTGCTTTTCCAGTTACATCTAGGACTAAAATAGATGCAACAGACCTTTTTTGACCCAAACAACATATTGAAGAAAAAGCCAGGATAGTGAAATTCAACCATTTTTATACAAGGATAACTCAACCAAATCTCAAAGAAACAGGAAAGAAACAAAAGAAACAAAACACGCAGCAATAGGGGGAGGCCTGTAGGATGGCTATAACCTCCATCAAAGCTCTCACCAACTGTTATCACTATTACCAGATATAAAGCCTAAAGGAATTGC
>NC_090876.1:38377987-38380487 GCF_036669935.1 Montipora foliosa
AGCTGAGAGGGGGACCTCCATGGTACCAAAGTGGTTCAACAGCTGGCCTTCCTTCTTTACACAGAGGGTGAATACAGTCATCTTGGTAGCAGCAGGTTAAATGGAAGACATATTTATCTGGTAAACCAGGGACCAGGTGACGTGCTCGAAGATTCCACACATCTTCTATCCACTGGTACTCACTAGGGTGATCTTCCTTAAGTTTCTTTTTCAAGCTGGGTTTTCCCTTGAGAAATGTTTTAACCATTGTTCTCAATTTTTGTTTTTCTGCGCTATCTGTACCCTTGTAAAGATGTATGACCGTATCTGCGCATGGACATTTATTCACTCGGCTTAAGTAGACATCAATTGCATCACTGAGGTTCTGCTTTAATTTGGCTTCATCAACATTACCGCTTTGTGAGTCTAAACATGAACCATTCAAGGTAGATGGTATGAATAAATTAGAATGGCCGAGCGTAAGACATCCATTTTGGAGCTCAACTCTGTTTTTGTTACTTGATCCACTGTCTCTTGTTGTAAGAACGAGAACTTGAGATGCTTTATCAAGATGGTAGCATGTCCACCAAAATTGGACTTCCTTATGAGAGGGGCCCTCGTCATGACCACCATCAACACGAACACAAATCTTTACAAGTCTTTCTCTCTCCGGTGAGGCAGTTGAAGAAAGCTGATTGCACATCAGGATAGGTCTCAATCGCATTTAGATCATGGAAATGTTGAGCTGGATTCTTGCTGTGCAGTGGTGTGGCTTTGACAATGCCAGCACAAATTTCAGCAGCCGTTCCAGTACTCAAGAAGTTGTATGAGGTAGTCTGTAGACTGGATGGATATTTATTAACATAGTCTGACTTAGTTGTTAGTGGTGCCCCTTCAGAGATACATAATGTGGCATGTTTGCTGTGTGTTGCAAGGGTGTCAAGACGAAAGCCTGCTTGGTCATCACGGTTAATATTCAGGATATCATTTCCATCCTTAAGCTGCAATGCATCCAGTCCCCTGTAAAATGCTGCTGACCAGTGCTGGTCCGGGTTGTATCTCAAAGTAAATCCTTTCCTTGCTCTTCTGCACGTTACTCTTGCAAGACCTCTATAGCGTGTAGATGACTTTCTTCGCTTGTTTCTTGCAACACAAAGTTCAACAACTGTACCATACCCAAATTTCCTTCCATATACCATTTCCAGATGCTCTTTGATTCTGCTAAACGTTGGTTTCTTCTGCACTTTACGATTGCCATCGAAGGTGAGGACGCCTGTCCTGCGCCAACTGTCTGCCCCAGCACCAGCACTCTTGACATAACTTTCTATTGTTTGACCAATGTCTGAATACTCTTTCAGGATCTTGCTGACATTCTTGCCTCTCCTTCTCCTCAAAAATCTTGCCTCTGCAACCTTCTTTGCTGCTTGTTTCTTGGCATTCAATCGCAAGTTCCTTATCTCTTGTACAATTGCTGACTGTGCCTCCTTTTGCAAAGGGTCATGGATACTTCCCCAGTCGGCCTCAACTTCCTCTGCTTCCGAGAGCACAGCTTCATCATCTGCATCAGAGTCGTTTACTTCAAGCCTCTGTGCAAGGAGAAATGCCTGTCGGCTTTTCTCTATTATCAGTTCTTCCCTCTCTTCTAAATTAAATAGATGAAGTTGACCACCAAAATCCAGCAGCAATTGATGAATAGCTTCTTTAGAGTAATCATTCATCTTCTCTTTGATGACTTCCACAAAGCTAAACCAATTCAGCTCACAAGACTTGAGAATGTCCATTAGCTGTTGGGAATTTTGGTAACACGTTGTCTCAGTTATCTCTTTACTCAGTGAGAACTGATGAACCATATCACCTACAAATCTGCCATGGACCGTTTTGCTAACAGATGTGTTTTCTGCAGCATTCCAGGCACATTCCTCCTCATCATCATCCACATCAGTATCTGTTTCACTCTCATCTTTCTCCAAATCCTCATCACTTTCAACTTCAATTCCAAATGTTTTTAAAACTGCTTTCTCTTTAATATTGGCAATTGAGGTCACAGCTTCTCGTATCTCTCTTATTTCCCTCAGAGCCTTCTCAACCTTATACTGTCTTTCTTTCAAATCCTGAAAACCATATAATTGTCTCAATTTTGTGTGAGTCAGACCAGATGATGTTGCGATGCCATAGGTTAGTCTTTCTCTTTCAGCTTCAGACTCTGAAGCTGATAGCAATTCCTTCACTAAGCTTGCAGACATCTGTACACCAGCATTCTGTGAACTACAATCCTTTCTTTTTAAAAGGCTTCGTGTTAGTTCTAGGTTAGTCTCCTTTGACACAAGATAAATGGCATCACTTTTACTTTCTGTTATTCTCAAGGCAGCCAGAGGCATCTGCAACAGCTTCCTTTTTGCATCCTTTGCCTTGTACTTTATCCCAGGATTTGACATTCGAAAAGCTTCATTCAAGTTTATGAAACCATCATCAAGGATCCGCTTTGCAACACTTAACAAGCCAATACAGCCACTACATGGTT
>NC_090876.1:38387987-38390487 GCF_036669935.1 Montipora foliosa
TCCATGTCCCTTCTTGGCTTCCCTGTGTTTTGTAAGAGTTCTTCTATAGTTTTGAACAGTTATTTTGATATTTTAGTTAATTCTTTGACCATTCGATCAGTGCTGAAATTGCCTAAAATTGCGTGACCTAGCCCCTTTAAAGAATATTTTATAGTTGTGCGTAGGGAAGATATTTCACTAACCTTGCCACATGTTATCAAGAACGTGTGAAGAAAGTCGTTATACCAATTCGCAGAGAGATGAGAATAAATTGTCACATTTTGCAAGCTAGGACTTCCAATTTTCCCGCTCCAAGCCTTCAAAGTTTTGCCAAAAATAATTGAAATGCGAGACAATAGCTGTGGTAGATTTCACCAAAGGCAAATATTCTGACACTCCTCCCCTGTTTCGTGATATGAGTTTCGTGTAGTTGTTCTCCTTTGTGCATAGTGTTGATACATGCGCGGTTCTTGCTCTGCAAGCGGTTTATTATTATAATTTATTTTCGTTTTGTCGGAGAGCTGAACCAGACTTCCACTCGGCCACATAGTCAGTGGGACTTCCAGTCACGCAACTTAGGATGTTTATTCGCCAAAAAGCTGTTAAAACGTTAATGTACTTAAAATTTTATGAATATAGTCCGCTTTTTATTTACAACAAAATATATATATTTTTGTGTCTTATTGAAACATGTAGTCATGACTTTTAAGAAAGAAAGCTAAGACTATTACGTCATCGGAGATTTCACAACGGTTTCGACTGATGTTGCAATCGGAGATTTGACAACGGCTATAAGTAATGGTGCAATACCTTTGTGTGCAGCCGTTGTTGTCAGTTTGTTGTGCTACAGATTGATCAAGTGATTTTGGTTCTAGAGTCATCAGTGAATCAACAAGGACTGCTGTGAAATGTGTACTACGTTGCGACTATAGTGGTAAGAAAACAGATAAAATTTAGTTTTGTTGGTGAGCAGTCCCAAATTACTATTCGGTCATATAGTCAGTGGCACTGAATCACGCAACTTATGATGTTTACAGGTATTCGCCAAAAGCTTTTAAAACGTTAATGTACTTGAAATTTTATGGATATTCCACTCTTTATTTAGTACAAAATATATTGCCTTTTTGTTTAAGGGGTTGATTCGAAGCGAGTATTGAATACATAAAAGGTCATTATTACTGGGTTGCCTTATAAGGCAAACCCAGTCGAGGTCTTCGTTTAGTTTGTTTGTTTTCTTTTTTTTAGTTTTTTTTTTTTTTTCCGTGTCGGTAAAAGTCTTGCCTGTCACTCCCCTGGTAAGTGGTGTCTTTGTGTATAGAGCCTTCTGGGCGTATTTTCTTAGGATCGAGAGGGTAGTGGAACTGCGTAGATTTCTCTGGTGGGCACAGTAGAATCATTAACTTAGCCTGCAATGGCGTCGAAAGTCATGCAACGCGCATGGCGTTTTAGTGGATCCTTAAACAAAATATACCCTTATGGAGCTCAATAATGGAAAGTCAGTTGGATAAACTAGGCATGAATCTCAAAAGCGACGAGTACTGGACCTCGACAACAATCTATCGCCCGTCGAGACGAAATCAAAGTGAGCAGTATTTACCTGAAGTACATGGTAATTTGACACAATTGAGTTTCTTGTCTTCACGCACGCAATGAAGTAGGAAGAGGTTTTCGCCTCTAAGAGCAAATATGTTGTTTGTTTCAATAAAATTTTCGCTGGAAAAGGATTCTGTGGTATTTTCTGCCTTTGTGAATTATAATATCATGTTGTGTATTGAATTTTCGAGCTTAAGGTTGAAATGTGATATGGGAGAAGTTTTTTAGTATTGCTCTGTAAGCAGGAAGGGTTCACAGGCCTGTTGGAAGCGTGCTTGAGTTTCAACAAAATGAGCCCCAAAATCAGTGAAAACTTGTGACGCAGATGAATAATAAAGTAGCTGCTATTTCCACAATGATGGAATTACCTGGTGATAAATAACGTCGTACGTGTCTTGGAGAGTAAATTTTGACTTTGCATAAATAAGAGTTGGGCGATTGTGATCTTTGTTTTGACTTCGCTCATTTCATTGTCAAACTTTATATCACTTGACAGAAAAAGAAACTTACAAAAACCCGGTATCTTGCCATCATTTGACACAGATGCTTCACTGTTTGGCGAGTAAACATACAGCGGTAACTTAATCACGGCGCCCGCTGAATTCCGGCCATGTCACTTTCGATTTTGCAATTTACTTGAACGTAGCAAAAATCTCCCAAAATGTTTGTCGCTGATCGTAACTTTTTATATTCTATATTCACGGTTCACAATTAATGTTGTTTTGATGTCGTAAATATTTTATTCTCGATCGACCGTCCGGGAAACTTCCTTCTGCTCTTTCTGAAAACTGTGTATCAATAGTTATTTGCTTTTTCATCAATATTTGTTTTGCATAAAGCAAGCTAACAAGATCTGTACCTTGCTGAGTTCGCATTTGTTAGAGTTAATAGTATTTTCGGTCCGATGCTTCTGTTTTAAGAGGGGTAC
>NC_090876.1:38395487-38407987 GCF_036669935.1 Montipora foliosa
CTATACCCGCCGTTGATCAGTGTATTTCAAAAAAGAGAAAGAAAAGTCTCCTCGCCCCTTGGATTTCAGCTGAGATGATGAAACTTGTACGGAAAAAGAAGCGATCGTACAAAAAAGCTAAGAATAGTAGTAATGATGAGGATCGATGAGTCGTGGTCCGTTTACAAAAAGGCAAGTAATTTGTTGAAGAAAGAATGCAGCAAGGCCCGCAGGGAGTACCTCGATAAATTGGCTCACCATATGCACGATAATAGCAAACACAAGCTTTTTTGGAATTACGTGCAGTCCAGGCGTAAAAGATCTAATGATCTAATTGTCATAAAGCTGGACAATAACAACGTGCTAACAAACGAAGGTGACATTGCTGACTGCCCCGCATGAATGAGTATTTTGAGAAAGCAGCTGGTTCAGTTTTGGATTGCAAACGAGGTCTTTATCAACCTCGTTCCCAGGGTCTCTCATCTTAACGCCTGGGGCGAACGAGGAGAGACCCCGGTAGGGTCTGGTCACGTGTCTCCCAGAATCTGGGAGACGAAAATTTATCCAATGAAGGGAGGGGCGGCTTAGTAAGAATTTCGTCTATACTGAGACTACGGGAGTGCGGAATGTGTTGTCACCAAAACAAACCAAGTTTCACGTGCTGCGGTATGTGAACATATGTTCTTCTGCGGCTATGTCCGGCGATAATAGTTTGCAAACGCCGAAGAAAACATATACATCGTCTGTCATAAGTTGCTGTAGATTGTGCAGTTCAGTCAAAGACGTTTTACATTGTAAAAATCTGTTCAAGAAGGCCACTGAAGAATTGCTCGCCTTAGCCGAGGCTGTGTTTGGAGGAACTTTACAACGCCATGAATTAAGGCCACAAACGCGACAAATTCCTTGTTTAGGGAGGACCCCTCCCTAGTATTTTCAATTGTCACGGAAGCACGTGACCAGACCCTACCAGGGTCTCTCCTCGCTCGAGAGACCCTGGGAACGAGGTTGGGTCTTTATTAGGGAGCAATTTGGCTTCTTTAAAGGGAAATCTTGTCTTTGTCAATTGTTATCTTCGTTTCACGATTGGGCCCGCGAGAGAAACAAAGGCTTGACAACTGATGTTACCTTTTTCGACCGTTCAAAACCGTTTGACTCGGTGCCACATGAACGCCTTTTGACAAAGATGCACGCATATGGTATCCAAGGTTCTTGGCTTAGATGCTTTTCTCACCAATCGCTACCAGCGCGTTGTTCTCACTCATCTTGGACTTCGTTTTGCCCGGTGTACCCCAAGGAACCGTGTTGGGACCTATTTTATTTCTCATTTATATTAGTGATATTTCAAGAAATATTATGTCAAACACAAACCTCTTTGCAGATGATATGAAGGTGTGTAGGATACTCAGGGATACTGAGGAAGATGTAGAAGAGCTACAGAAAGATCTTACTCGCCTGGAACCTTGGAGCAATGACTGGCAGCTGAAATTTAACACTGATAAATGTAAAGCGATGCGCATTTCTAAAAATAATGATTATTCAATTCCTCAATATCCGTCTATACATGTGGTAACCAGTTGAAAGCTGTACCTGAAGTTAAGGATCTCGCAATCTATATTACTTCGAACTTGTCATGGAGTATGCAAGCCAACAAATAAGCAAATAAGGCAAACAGTGTGTTTGCATTCATAAGACGCGTACGAACAGTGGGTCCTAAAAACCCTGAGCTGTTTTCGAAACCAGTTTGGTGTTCGTACCTTAAAAAAGACTCAAACACCTTGGAAAAAGTCCAACGTAGGGTATCCAAATGTGCCCTTGGAATATTGGGCAGGACATGCCCTACGAAGAACGTCTAAAGCTCCTTAAGTGGCCAACACTTGAACAAAGATTATTTTTGTCGCTTATCGAGTCTGAAGACAATAAATAGACTTAGTGGACTAGATCCCTCAGCATTTTTAACGTTTGCCAATGATTTTCGGCCCTTAGGAGCTAATCACCGTTTTAAACTTAAGTTTGCATCCGCAAATTTAAATAGTTTTAAACGTTCTTTTTTTATACGCATAATCGATAAGTGGAATAGTCTGCCGAAGCACATTTCTGAGGCGGAAAATTTGAACACTTTTAAGAACAGACTGAGATGTCATCTTGAACATTTTTCTAGTGAACACTACTGAAGTTCTTTTATTGTGTGATATATTATATATTTTCATAGTCAGTATTTTAAACAGCTGTAAATAATTATTAATGTTTTGATTTATTTTATTATCAGGAGATAAACTAGATATAGATAACCTCCTTTACCTCCTTTTCCCTTTCCTATGGATTTGATTGTCTGTTCCGTGGATCGTGAAAGGCCAAATTCATAACTTGCTCTTTGGAACGATCAATTGAGTTTTCTTCCTCAACCATAACCGATGGTTATCGCAAAAAAGGCACAAATCAACAACTGAGTGACAAAATACGTTTCTAATAATTACTTTACTTAAAAGGCAACCAAACGAATTTTACATCTTTGCTATGGATACAGAATTGTTCACTACCTCTTTTTTTACTACTTAGCATTAAGTATGCAATAAAAGATTACAAAGAATGAAAAAAAAAACCAACAATGACTTCGAAGAGCACTGGCTGGTGTCGTTAGCCTGCGTAGCAGGAGGTTTGGTGAACTTTAGGCGCTTCTTTTCTCCGGTTTCGCGTGATCGGTCCACGCGAAAGTCGATCGGTTGTTCACACGAAAGTCAACCCCGGTGGAAAGAAGCGTCTAAACTTTAGCAAACCGCCTCAGTGCTACGCAGGTTAGTGTCGTTGTCTGAGTAAAAAATTAGTTTAAAAAGTGTTTGGTTAAAACAGCGACCTTCATGTCGCTTGGGGTCTCTTAATTTCCATGGCAAGTGTTTCAGTAATATTCCTCTTGCACTGAAGGAAAATGTTCCCCAGCGTAATATCACATTGTGTGCTAATCTGTGATCGTTATAAAATTACCGAAAAACGCGAACATTTTATGCTACAAACATCGATATTGGTGTCGTAATTAGGGCGCTTTTTGGAAGATAATAGCGACAGGCTATGAGGATGTAATTTCAAAATGGAAATTTTTGCCACTTCGTGACTTCGCTTCAAGTTATTGCGTAAAATACCTGTGCTAGTTGTCCAGAGTAAAAACTTGTGTGAAAATCGTGTTGAATAATTTGAGAAGGAAAACAAGATGAGTCATCGACTCATCGACAATTGTAAGTTATTATTAGTGAAAGGCAGAAAAGAAGATTCGTTCTCCTGAAAAGCCACTTTTCGTTTTGAACTAAATACAATTGCAGTTCTGCGTTCCCTGCATCGTTTTCGCCTATCATCCACTATAATCGCCTGAAAACACCTACAAAAAAGGAAACTTCCAAACTGAAAGCGCTTCGGCCTTAGTGTGCACAAGCGAAAACGACAGGAGACTTCTGAAAACGTTCAAGTCAGAAGAGGGAAACGCGTCGGTGTCGATAGAGCCAAACTGAGACTTCTGACGTAAAGGTGGGGGGATTTTATAATCTGTTGTTGTTGTTTTATCGTTTTGGGGGGCTTTTAGGGATAGCTGGCGAAAACGAAAAAATTGTGCTATGTTTTCGCTGGAAAGAGAACGTGGAATTTCGATACTAATGAGAATGGGACCTCAGTATTTTATCCTCAAGGCAACCATTCTTGTTCGCATCCTTTCTCTCGTTTAGCACCGGGAAAAACAATCTCAGGCCGGTTGCTGACAAGAAGAAGCGAAGATTAAGAGAAAAGATAAGCGTGCGCGAACACCTTAGCCAAATGCATAAAGCCCTGTCATGCAGGCCCTCCTTTGCCTTGTCACGTTTTCCTGAGTGAATGCGTGACAAACACAAGGAAATCATCAGCGCAGATAGGACTTGAGTGATTACTTATTGTATAAATTATCCTAGCGAAACAGGCCAACAGTTGCTTGTCTTTACCAACTTGTCGCATGTTTAGTAGAAATAAAGGGGGAGCCAGTAGACTGCTCCAGGCTGCTGAGTGATTTGATTTACACCTACACCTGGAGTTGCTACCGGTGACCAGTTCCTGACATTGGATGGTTGTATCTGAACTGCAGATTGCATCTGTGCTCCCTGAAAATAGAAGTGTATTATTAATCGGCAGGGGAGAGCCAAGTTGTTTGAATATTAATTAACAATTATTACACAAGCGCACGTTAACTTTGACATGGTAAATAGCCAATGAGGCGCATTGCGCCGAGTTGGCCAGTACCAATCTCATCTTTAATAATAATAATAATAATAATAATAATAATAATAATAATAATAATAATAATAATAATAATAATAATCAACTTTATTTAAAGAGGGTGTACACATAACAGCTTACGCTGACAAACCAGTGGCCCTTTACCATACGCAAATGAAATAACTGTCGTATTAAATTCATTCAGCTCTGGACAGGTTCAATTTTACAAAACGTCCGAAAGACGAACTCATATTCCAAGATTAATGGCTTATCTCTCACGAATCTCTACAGCTCTGTGGCTAGTAATTGGAAGGTCGTAGGTTCCACTCCCACAAAGGAGCAATCGCAATTGTTAGAAAATACACTTCTTCATTACCTGAAGATGTTTCAATCTTACAAAACCAACCGCGCAATCAGTTTCCCTGTAAGGACGTAGGGTACAAAAGATGATAGCTGAGATTGATTGGGCCAATCAGAACGCCAGAAACGCGACATCCGAGAATGAACACTTAATCCTGGGTTCAGTGAGATAAAACTATTGTTGAACACCCAGTTACGCGCTAACTAGGTTTGGATGTCTTCCAAAAGGCGGACTAGTAAACAGAACAAACACATACCAGGACAATCGACTTTCCTAAAAGGCAACTAAATTACAAATGGCGCAGAGGTAAGAAGCGCTGATAAAGGACCCCTACGCAAGCCTGACTACCCGTGAACACCTCGGGACACTCTTGGTAGTCTCTCGTACCGCACAACAAGACTTAACATTGTTGATCAGGGAAGAACCAATGTTTTTCTGAACATAAGCGTACAAACGCCAAATAGGATTACGACATCAGGCTTGCGTTCGTTCAACTCCCCAAGGCGACCACCTCGTGGTATCCCCAGATCGTGGCACCTTCATGTTTTAATCCTTCCCAACACGACTTAACCTCGACGAAACTGTAGTTTTGCTTTTAGGCAAGACGTATAAATACAAGGTAAACCGGGTTATGGATATTCTTGAGTTCGATTCCAAGATTGCGCGGATTTTCAACTGAGTGTCGTAAAAAAAGAACCACAGCGAAAAACCACACTGACTACTCAGCGCTGATTGGCTGAGCATCGGCCTACCGTGCGGGAGGTCCTGGGTTCTACAGGCTGAACCGGCTGCACTAACACTCAACCGAGGGGAAAGTGCCGCCTTTGTAATTCCAGACTTTCAAGTCTTCAATAAATCGTTGGCCCTGTCTCGCAACTCCTGTACATATACTTCCAGTAGGAAGTTGGAGAAACAACACACTATTCGAAAACTGATCTGGGCACGGTGTTTCCGATGTCGTGGTCTGGTCTGTTGTTCTATATGGGGGCATACAGTGTCTCGAATAAATTAGCTGTATAAGCTACTCTTAAATTCGAGGTGGAATACAGTTTATGCATGTTATGTATATTTTACTTCCCTCAGCAATAGTAAACTGCGTAACACGCAGTCTGGCCCACAGAATTGTAAATTAGTCCTGAAGAGCCCCGAAGGGAGTGACTAATGAAAAATAAATGGATGAAGCTGACACTAAGCATGCACAGAGAAATGCGAGAGAGCAACGAGAGAGCAACCGAGTTTCTTTAACCTTTGACTGGCCGAAAACGTGAAGCGAGATTTTTTCGCCAGACGGAATGCGGATTTCCTATCAATACGACAACGAGTGGGGTAATAACCTTTTTCTTCGATATCGATGTCGTTTCGATACAACACCGAACGATACTCCTAGCTCGCTAACATCACGTGAATCGATATTTTCCGATCCCACCGCGGTAATATGAATATTTGACATCGGTATCGGCCCATAACGCAAAGATACTGATGCTGGGATATACCAAAGACTCCCACAATCTCGTTTTCACGAGATCGTGAAGGCTCTGTTACACTGTGCATTTTTTCGCGCAACTTATCATTGCGACACAAGTTGCAGAAACCGTTGCGGAAAGTGGAATTTTTTAAGCATTGCACAGCGTAGCATCTGTCCTGCAATTTGTGTCTCAACAGTTTGCGGCACCAGCCAATGAAAACGGCGTTCCTTTAACCTCATGAGATCATCGAAACGAGAGAAGTTGCATATGAAACCGTTGCTCAGTGTAACACCCGTAAAACAACTTGTTTCGTAATGTGTGAACGTTTGTTAAAATGGCGTTGCGAGACAAGTTGCACGGAACATTGCACAGTGTAACAGCGGGAAATAAGTCCAAAATAAAATGAAAACAGAATTTTTAAGACCTTTATCTACTAGCCAGCATCGCAGACCAAGAGAAAACGAGGGGACAGAGAGGGAGGCGCAGGGCGTGGGCCGGGATATGTTATGTCCACGAAAGTTATTTTTAGACGAGCGGAAGTCTTTGTTCTAGTCTTCCGAGATGTCCGCATGCAGTCTTGCCTCGCTCTCAGGTTCTTAGTGAAAAGAGAAAATGACGGCGAACGTGGAAGGCTGATGAATATTTATTTTCTTTCAAACATCGGACCGAGGTTGGCCTGCATGCGGACGTCTCGGAAGACTTCCGCTCGTCTAAAAATAACTTTCGTGGACAGGACATATCCCAAGGGCTGGACCGGGAGCCTCCCTCTCTGTCCCCTCATTTTCTCTTGTGCAGACGTAGTCTACCACCGGTTAGAGACCGAGATCGTTGTTCTGGTCCCCCAACGGACCAGCGGAAGAGCGCTTTAAATTTCCCTTTAATCTGATTAGCTATTACCAGTCTTATCGAACAATTGTCTGGGCCGTAGCCAGAAAAAAATTATGACTGAGGCAATGTCCATAGTTAAATTCTCTTCTTAGGCATTTTAGGTGTTTGTGATGAGTACATTTTAAAGACAACACTGGTTTGCCACATACTGACTACGGCCGTGCCTGATTTTTTATCTTAACAAACCAATCGTGGCGTGTACTCAAATCCTGGTACGCTGCTAGGCCGGGCCCAGAACAAGATTTTTTGGCACTGGTTCGCAGATCATGTACCTAACCAGGGGTTTGGTTTCGTCTGTGGTGCAAGCTATTCATTCACCTGACCTTGATTTCACTGATTTTACAGCATCGCTTTCGTTTAAGAGTTTTCAAGCACTCAACCGTGGACAATAATCCTGCCGGTGTACGTTGGATAAACATGCTTGATCACAACTTGAAAAAGTAAATATTTGAGCAAGTAATTTAGCGCAACTCTCATTGTACCAGAATGACGCTGGTTTAGCCAGCCGAAATATCGGACATTATACTAAATCAATCAACGTCAGTTGTATCGGCTCTTGCTCAAAATATTTACTTTTATTGAAGTTTCTTTGCTTTCATTACAGCTTGCAAGACCTCTGACTTGTCCCTCTCCATATAACTCGAGAAACTGAGCAGTTATCTTAATAATTCGCTTATAATTCTTACTTGATTCATGGATGTGTAGTAGACTGTTGTCATATTTGTGGAAGAGGAGGACGCCCAAGTTGTGGGTGCTGAATTAAGGAAAAAATGTAAATTTAATAGAAGCTCTTACTGATTCTAAATAAAAGATATGGTGGCGACTTCCAAGTCTTGCACTTTCTATCAGAATTGAAGAGTTTACTCGAAGGATAACAGCCCCCGGACAACATTCAACCGGAGGGAGAGATCTCGACAAAGGCAAAGCCGATCGTTCAAACGCGAATGGTGCCGTGCTGTTTGAGACTTGTCAGTAACTTAAATGATTGTTTTCCACATGGTGTGATTTGTGCAGAAATGCTGTAGGCCAGCCTTAACTGATTATAGTTCCGTTCTCTGGCTGGCAATGACTCTTCGTGACCTCCATATCATCCTTTTGGGAATGCACTTGCCGTACTTTTGTACTTGTAAACGCAATGATTTACAATTCAAACCTTATTTTGAAACCCACAAATTTGAAAACAGCGACTAACGTTAGTTGGATCTTACCTGCAACTGGCACAGTCATGATTGGCTGTTGATGGGCCTGAAAGCACACGAATGAGTTAAATGTGGTTAATAGTGTCAACCACTCTTTACCACCGCGGTGGTTGTGAAAATAATGCTACACTCCTTCCTTCCTTACACCTTGCTTGGCCTCTCCCACCTGTTCCCAAGCCTTATGAACCAGGGCCCGGTTGTTCAAAAGCCGATTAACGCCACTCCCGGATTAAAAATTAACCAAAGAGTTTATTTCTCTACTCCCAAATACTGTTCAACGCTGATATTCAGCAAAACTTTACATTGGAAGAAGTCAATTGGAAGAAGTCAATCTTAATTCAGTTAATCGGCTTTGAAACAACCGGCAGCTCTTTTCCACGGGTAGCGGGTAGCGGGTAGCGGGTAAAGGGTAACGAGTAAAGGGTGAAGGTTAGTATTTCTCTTACAAATTTCAGCATTTTAATTTCTTGAATTAATTTTCAGCAACCTGACCCTTGACTTAAGAATTACCACGAGCGATATTACATTGTTGCTGCCATTCGTCTTCGTCTTTCAAGTAACTTGAAAGTTATAAGAAATCTCAAATGTAGTTCAATTATATCCACTGGGAGGTGAGAACAATTTACTTACATTTACTACAACTCAGTAATCTGAAGAACAACACAAGTTATGGAGTAAAGGCAAAGTGGTTTTGTTTAAGCGTCATATAAGTGCTGAAACATACGCAATTTTATGATAAGGGCGGAACTCACGAAGCAAATTAATGCATCGAGCAAAGAAAAGCCAACTCTGACTTGCTGTTCGCTTCTTTTTTGAAAGCGAGTCCACTTGTAAAACCATTAAAATTGTAATGGTGGAGCATTTTTATCCAAATTAAACTCTTTTCATCTGAGTGGTTTCGCTGGAAGATTTGTTTTGAAGCCGAGCAAAACAACAAGTCGAAAATGGGCTTTGGCAACGAATCTGGTATGTCATTTAAGTTCCATCTTGTTGGCAGGGGATACTACTTGGTTTGCTGACTACCCTGAATACCTCGTATTGTTGACTTTTTTCTTGCATTCTTTCTTCGGTTTACTAAAGGAGATCGGATAGAATTGTTTTAAATGTTCTCTTATTCATTTGTTCGCATGGTCACCGTGCGTAGCTTGCTCTCGTTAGCTTGGAATTTTTTTCTCTTGACTTAGAACTCTCAAGTCTTAAAGTTTCCAAAGCGTGAGATGCTTGCTGGAGATTGCGCCAAAGGCTGTGTTTCTTGTGCCGGAGGCGCCAAACAATTCTAGGGAGGTCCTGGGGCATGCTCCCCCGGAAATGTTTTGAAATTTGCACTTTTCAGATCGCTGGAAATGCACCGTCGAGTCCGCCATTTTGTTTCTTTCATGCTGCTTGCTAAGAGAGCCCATGTTATTATGGTCAGCTTGAGCTAACATATCGGCCTATAATTCATATATTAACGAGTGAAAGTCCTGAAGAAACAAGAAAATTGGTCGTACACGAACAGATTGAACATTGGCCGAAGTTCAGTGCCAGTGAAGGAATGAATTCGGAATTCATTAGCACTTCTGAAAGCTTAAAAGGTAGAGTTACCTTTGAGAAAAGTGCCAATGCGTGAGAAATGGTCGTGAGACTCACGCTCAATGCGTGAGACTTTAAATCTTATCCAATCCGTGCTCAATTTCATCGAACATTATATGGACGAAATGAAAGCAACAAGGTAATACTCATGGTAATTCTTAGGTCGTGGGTTATTGTAGCCTGTGTACAGCCGCCCGCTCTCCGAAAAAAAATCGGAAAGGTGCGTCTGTGATTTACCTTTGGAAATCGTGTTCAATACCATGTGATTTTTCCAGGAATGTGTGGAAAATGATTTGATTGGTTATTACCCTTCGATCATTACATCATTGAAACAACGAGTTTTGGTTGGGTTTTTTCTTTTATTTTTCCACATCAACACCGTGAGAACCAACGTGAGGGATTTTGCGATGAGTTCGTGGGTGCTTTCCATTATGCCAAAGATTCCGGAAATTTCGGTCGGAAATCAAATGGAAAGGTCCGTTTCGGTTTCTTCCGATCGGAATATTCGGGATCACCTCTGGAGGTGGTCCACTTATTTCGGTTGGAATATTCCGAATTTACCCGAAATTAGCCCTTCCATTTTTGACAAACCGGTTCGTTGCCCTAATTAGGGAATTCGGAAAAGGAATAAAAAGTGGCATGAGCCATTCCTATTGGTTATTGAGCCATGTAAATTTTGGTCAGCGTAAATCACTCAATAATGCATGAAAAATTATTCCGGAACGCGATTACCAACGGTAAATCACAAACGCTCCTTTCCGATTTTTTTTCGGAAAGCGGGCGGCTGTACACAGCCTAGGTTACTGAAAATTGAAGAAATTAAAATGCTGAAGTTCTTCCCATCTCGTTCCCAGAGCCCACGTATCTTTGCGTGGGCTCTGGGGACGAGATTGCTATCCCTCACCTGTGGAAAAGAGCTGCCGTCGTGCAACCGGGCCCAGAAAACAATCATTGCAGGAACCGTTGTACGCATTTTAGATCGAGAAAGCAATGAGCCCGAAATTTTTGCTTCCTGAACAAAATTGATTCTTTTTGTACGTAGTCGCGTAAAATGAAGCCGCCAACAGACGTTTTTGCGCCAGCATTCTAGGCCACTTCAGCTGTCGTCCAATTTGAAGAAATGTTTCCACAACTTTATTTCCTGGAACAGCCAGAAAATTAAACGCCTCAGAAAATCCAAGGATATCTGTATCGAGATCGCTGGAACGCGACATTTTTCCTTTAACAAGTCCTTTCCAATTCAATCGCGCATATTACTTCGGCTTATTAGGGCCTCTTTACCCGAGCCCGGGTTGGACACCGACCCGGGTTACCCGCCGCGGCGATTCAACCCGGGGTAAAAAGCAACCCGGGCTCGTGTAAAGAGGCCCTTAGACGATATGAGCACTGAGTAAGAATGTCATGGGTTCAAATACGAATTAAATGATTTGCAATCTGGAATTGAAGCAGTACTTACTACTGACTGAGGCTTCCTGTAAGCTTCAGATATATTTAATCGTTTTTCTTTGAAGAAAATAGTTCCCTAAAGTATAAAATCGTAAAAACGTGTAAAAGAAGATTAAAAACAAGCTGTTAGTTTATTCCAAGGTTACTTAAAGCTAAGTTAATTTTTAAGTGACTCGTGGGATGATACAAACATATTAAACTAGCTGAATCTAGTGATCACGTTGTACATTTTAATATCAAAATCTGCGTTCGCTTGTTGGGCCTGCCTTATCCCAATGGCGAAGTTATTTAATGAGTCATTCAAAGATTCTTATCTTCTATACTTCGCACTTTGAAGGTTTCCACCCAAACTTGGTTTGCCCACGCCGTTATAAAACGGGCACGAAAACACGCCTAAGAATCGAAATTCGGCAAAACAGCAGAATACTCGAAATTCTACAATTAGCGACCTTCCCCAAAAGCTTAGTTAAAATTACAAGATCTTCCGATTGAAAGTAAGCTCTTTTGATATGTACAAAGGTGGTGAATTTGTGGAAAACACAGCATGGACTTGCCACTGATTTCGGTAGAGATTAGAAACCACTCCAGTTAAACAAGAAATTTCTTGTCATTCTCTCGTCAAGGTGGCTTTGTAATTTTTCAAGTTTCGCTTACCATGTTCATTACTTTCTGTGCATCTTCTTCCCGGTAGAAAGTAACAAATCCGTATCTAATGAAAAAAACAGAATGCTGGAAAAAGGTTTAATATTAAGTGTTTTTAATTAATTTAATAAGTAGTCGAGTGAAAAACTAGAAACGGAATTTTGTTTAGTTAATAGGTTTAGGTTGCTGTAGCGAAACTTCTGTCAATACCTGGAACAAATTTTCTTAATAAGGTTAGAACCCATGTTGGAACAAATGGGCTGATTGTTATCGCTTGCTTCACCCTTTTTCACGCAGCGTAAAACTTAAACATGTAAACCAGCTGATTAGCCGAAAGATCTAATATAACACAGCCATCGTCAAACTACAAGTAAGGAAGATCTAAATGTTCTCAAATAATATCTAAACTGAATTATAATCATTTAAAATGATCAACGACCGACCAATAACTCGGTAAAACAAGTGTTCAAACAAGGTTGAAAACAATCTGAGATTTGCCTTTTTCCGTGAAACCGCGGGCTGTAAAAAAAGACAATTAAAAGTAAAAGACGCCG
Organism: Montipora foliosa; assembly: GCF_036669935.1. Taxonomy (NCBI): domain Eukaryota; kingdom Metazoa; phylum Cnidaria; class Anthozoa; order Scleractinia; family Acroporidae; genus Montipora; species Montipora foliosa. The sequence continues at coordinate 38,407,822 of NC_090876.1, forward strand.
GATGTTGCGTCAATATGTATAAACTTACCCTTTGCTTAAACCCTCTGGATCTCTTATGATTTTAGTATCTCTAACAGCTCCGTATCTGCTAAAAAAGTCTTTTAATTCTTCCTTTGTTGTCTGCAAGCGTTAATTTAACCAAAGTAAATATATTGGAAATACAAAA
>NC_090876.1:38427987-38430487 GCF_036669935.1 Montipora foliosa
TGTAAAAGTTTAAAAGAAAGGTAAAGTCTGTTTACGAGCCAAGTGGCGCATCAGAGCCGGAGCTTATCCCGGTTTCTGTGGCATGAAGCGACTAGGAGTATTTTTACTCCCCCCTGGATGGGATGCCAGTCCTTCGCAGGGTTACCCCCAGCATTTCGCCGGTACCCATTTATACACCTGGGCGGAGAGAGGCACCGTGAGCCGAGTTCACCTTCGAAGTGGTCGAGTTTTATAAGACAACGACTTCAGGTTACTTGGAACCTTTTTAAACCAAGGATGTGTCTAGTATTTTCAAGAACAGTGTGATAATTTAACTTTTCACGCACTCCGACCTAAGGTGTGTGAACATTTTTTTGCTGAACTCTGTGTGAATTTATCTTTGAGAGTAATCATTATAGGTCCTTTTTTTCATCATCTTTTTCTCATTCTCATCTTTCTTTTTCTGCTGCAATACCACCTATCAGGTAACATAAGTGCGGTCAGAATTGTTCCAGTTTAATACGCCCATGAAGTTGTCATTAATCTGACAGCTCACAAATCAAGAGATTTTGGACTGCCAAAATCCCTAATTTCTACTTCACGTCCTGCACAGTGGCACCAGGTGTGAGCACGGTAGTGTCGTCCGCAAGCAAAGTCAAGTTTGTGTCGAAGAACGGAGATAACTACAAAGACGGGTCGTTGATAAATAGATAAAGAGCAATGGCCCAAGTATGCTTCCCTGCGGCACTCCAACAGAAAGAGCTCCTTTAAAAACCGTTTTCCGCGAGCGGCCATTTAGATATGAGCCGAACCACTAGCTCGGGTGACTAGTGAAGAAAACCCTTTCCTACTGAGTTTATAAAGCAGAGAGCGATGGTCGACCAGGCCTCGATCATATTATGGACAATATTATCAGACAAATTAATGACCGCAAATTCACAAGAGCGAAACCAGTCTAAAACCAAACTGAAAATCATTGACGAGACCATGGTTAGTGAGAAAATAATAGAAGTGAGAATGCATGCACATAGCGCTCGAGGATTTTCGAGACAGTGGCAAGAACAGAGATAGGACAAAAATTTGAACGGTCTAAATAGGAGCCTTCCTTATGTAAGGGGAAAGACTTCAGCAATTTTCCATTTGTCTGGAAAAACACCACTGCCAGGAAAGCCTCAAATTGAAAATAGAGGTAAGCGAAAACGAAATAGCCAATGCGGCTATTTTGAGGAAGAAGTCACTGATCCCATCAAGGCCAACAGCCTTGTTCGAAGGCAGTCGAGACAGAATCCTCCGTGATTGGCGGAATGGAAAAAAGTCCACCGTAGGGAGTGTAAGCAAAAAAAGGGAGCTTAATATTTTAGGACGGCGACGGACACAACAACGCCGCAAAATAATGATATTATTCGTTAAAAGAGCATAAATAACCGTGCTGCACGTTCAGCACGGATTTTAGCACGGATTCTTATTATATTATTATTATTATTATTATTATTATTATTATTATTATTATTATTATTATTATTATTATTATTACTCTGCATAACGACGACGTGAAATTACCAAATTTGAGGTTTTGACGACAACGTGAGCATGGAATAGAGAATCTTTCCTTCTCTATTTTCACTTCGTAACTGCTCCTACCAATTTAGTTTTAGGATACTTCGCCCAAAGTGTAAGAAGTGAGCGAGACAGAATAACCGCGAAAGACTTAAAGTGCGTTCGATTGACCGTAATCCGGAATAGGAATACGTGGAATATAAGTTAGAAATCCTTCGTTTTTGCGGAGATTCACATTAAAATTGTCAAACATCTGCTAAAATGCTATTTTAAACATATTTTTATTATCCTTGCTGCTTCGAAACGCACCAAACATACCGTTTTTATCATTACTCCACGTATTCTTATTCCGGAATAGGGTCAATCGAACGCGCCCTTATAGTAAAGCAAAGTGATGTTTTGAGGTGACGTTTTCGTTGATGTCGCCGTCGTAGATCTTAAGGTCCCTAAAGACGACGGAACGCCACAAATCAAGAATATTATTGGTTAAAAATAGGAAAACAATCGTGCTGCACGTGCACGGCACGAATTTTCGTGCATTTTTAGCCGTACTCCACAAAACAACAACGCGAAATCACCAAATTTTAGGCTTTGTCGAGAACTTGAACATGTAACAACGAACCATTCATTTTCAAATATTTACTTTGAAACCGTTCGTACCGCATCCACTTGCAGGATAGTTCGCCCGTATTGTAGAACGCGAGCAAGACGGAATAATCGCGAAATACTTGCGATAGCGCTAAGTTATATTTTGGAGTGACGTTTTCGTTGCTTTTGTTGTTATCCTTGCTTAAATTCCCTATTATCTCACGACAAGGATAATCCTTCGAGATGAAAGAGTCGCGAACGGACGATTTCCTTTTGCCGGGAAGCAATTTGTCAATAGACCAATTTGGATGTATTTAAATTCAGTCCAAAACAAAAGGCATCATCTCCAGGCTCTGGGGAATAAATAGAAGGATTT
>NC_090876.1:38440487-38465487 GCF_036669935.1 Montipora foliosa
CCCTTTGTGCATGTAATTACATTTGCGAATCATTAGACCTTCAGGTCTTCTCTGAAAATAACTATAAACTGTAGCCCTGTCTCATAGCCCATGTTCATAAACTCTGTGGGACATAAAAGATCCCACACACTATTTGATAAGACCAGGGCACAGAGTACCCTGTGTTGTGGTCTTGTCTGAATTTAGGGTGACGGCCTTTAAGCTACATGTAATTAGTGTTGCAACACTGTTAGGTGCTACCCTCATTAAGGGTAAAGTATTTACTTACTTACAGCGATCCAGTTAATTTTTTCAAGTGGGGAGTTATGTAAACCATTTGATGGGTCACCCAGACGTCGTGCCAGCAGTGGCCCTTTGGCTCACACATTCATCTGTCGGGACGGGAAGCCTTCTTTGTCGGGTTATTGACCTGAGATCCGACTCTTATCTGGAACACTGTACTTACCATTGTGCATTGTGATTGGTTAATTTTGTTAGATACCTTGTCTGGTTTTGTTTTTAACAGTCTGTTACTGTTGCGCAAATGTGATTGGTGACATAAATGAAAGTAACGTTTGTTTGAAAAGTGAACTTTCCCATGGGTGCTACCGGTAATTAGAACTGCTTCGTATCAGTGTGTGACTTTGCATTTTGTGTTTAGTATATAGTTGAACGGCACGGCAAGACACTGTTGCCACAGTACCTGGGTTTGTACCGGATCACAGTGGACAATAAGGAAACATATCTTCTGGTAATGAAGAGTGTATTTAGCACGAGGTTTAAGGTCCACAAGAAGTACGATTTAAAGGGCTCAACTGTAGATCGTCAAGCAAGCACCAAAGAAAAGGTAGTGTCATTAGTGTTTTACCCACTAATTTGCTGTAAACCATGGTGAAGATTATAATGTTATTCCAGTTGGAATATATTTTTGGAAATACTTTGTGAAAGGATCAGGAATTGGTATTCATATAATAATTATTTTGATAAACTCAAAGTTGGACCTAGGATAGGTGGATACATGTAGCAAATTGAAATTGCAGTATTTTTGTGTTCTTAAATATGAGCATGTTTGCAAAAAATACTCTACTTCTTTTTTTGTCTCATACGTTGTATTAGTTTCTTATTTCAGTAAATACCGGTAGCTTACACAGGAAAATTCAACCTTTTGCTAAGAACTTCTAAATCCACTGAAACACGCTTTCCCCTTTATCCTTTTGACTCCTAAGGAGTGAGACTTAAATTTTAATTTCCAAAGGTCTTAGAAATTTTTGTCATTCTTTTTGCCAGACGAGAGAAAATCCTACACTGAAGGACAACGATTTTGTAAAAGATAATGCCAAGCTACTCATTGGTGATGAAGTTAAGAAAGACTTGCTACAAAGGATCAAAGATGATGTAGAGGTCTGTGTATCGTTGGTTAAAGGGCCACCGACAACCACAAGTCTTTGCGGGCGTGCAAGCTATCTGCGCCATTTTCTGTAATACAGAAACTAGTATTTCTTGAAAAGTCAAATTCCATCGCCTCACATCGTTGTGTTTTGGATGCCCAGTAGCTTCAAACTTTGTTAATATTTTCCTTAATGTTTAAATATTGTATTTTTGGCGTTATTTGGGTGTTGTGTTCGTGTTAAAAGCGAAATGAAAACTGTGAAGAAAGGTCGTCCGCCGAGGAAGGAAAAGCGCCATGTTATTTGGCTCACTACTTCAACCTTAAGATTATGGAACGAAAGGAGGAAGGCGTTTGGATTAAAAAACAAATCGAACAGCGAATTCGCAGAAGTTCTTCTTTACGGGATGTTTCTGAAGCGAACCGGCCGATTCGATTGCCCGGATAATAACAACAACAAAGGCGCGCAAAGGACACTGGTTGTCGGTGGCCCTTTAAAGTATTACTTAGTCAAACATTTTTTTTATTACGCTTTCAAGGTCCTGGGAAATCTTATATGTAGCAACTACAATTCCTTCACGATATTGTTAATCATTGCAAACTGGTGATGTACTTACAAGTACATATATCAGCCACCGAGTTATAATTTGCACTGGTAGTCTTCCATCGTGGATTTTATTCACAGCATTCTGTTTAGATTTTTATCATGGTGGTTGTGAACATTACTGTAAGAGAAAGGAACCTTTAGCCTGAAATTTCCTTTAATGAAACGAAAGTCGAAAAAAATTGAGTTGGTTGAATTGGGATTTGAACCCTTGACCCTTGACCTCTGTGATCAGAAGGCCACGATGAAACTTTCTGCAAAGCTTAAAAATATTCTGTACGGTAGAATAAGATCCACCACCAAAAATTCTTGAAATTAAGGTGGCTCTGAATCTCTGCCCTTCTGACTACTGCTCAGAAATTATCAAAAAAAATGGGAGTCAACTGGTTCGTTTTTGAGATATGAGCAGCTAAGGACAAATTAAAGGGTGTTTTTACAGGGCTTTACTGTTGCCACGGAGATATATTACGTCATAATAATAACTGCATCCTTTTCAGCAATGATTGGTGTTTCATATGATACCGTAATATTGCTTATACATGATACAGCGTTGTAGGGGTTGTAGTGCCGATCCTTCTAATAAGAGCGTTACTTGGAAGCGTTGAAACTGGCATCTGTGATGCCACTGCATCATTCTGGTCATTTGGCTCTCTAAAGCAAGATGAACTTAATCACATTTCTTAAATTCCAGAATTGGAAGGAAGAAATGTCTGCCTTTTCACTTTTAGTCATTAATGTACAAGAAAACTGTCCGGGAAAAAAAAAAACCCTTAGGCCTTGGCCAAAAGTCGAACTTCGCATGAGATGAACTAAATGGTAGTTTGGGTCCATCCAAATTTACTTGGGATTACCTAAATTTAGATTTTTGTGTCAAACGTTGAACTAAACGTCAAAGTGCAAAGGCGAAAGTCATTAGCATGCAAATTATCAAGTTTTGAGTTAAGTTCGAATCATGAGAAGTCTTACATGTACGTCTGTCCCAGACTTGATCTTCACACATTCTATCCGAACGTGTTGGTCGATCCAAATACGGTTCGTCAAACTTAAATGAATCAAACGTCGGACTTACGTGCACCGAATTCATTCACTTTAGTTCGTGACGTCTCATGTGTAGTTCGACGTTTGGCTGTTAAATGCTGATGGGAATAAATGTATTGATTACACCGTAAAAAATTGTGTGGTCATTCTGGTATGCATAAACATCCACTGTGCATGTTTGACCTCTGACTATTTTACCCCCACAGTGACATTAATTTTATTAGTTTTACTGGTTGAAACCAGGTGATTTTCTCATACCAAATCCATTAGAAGGTAAAGAAGTTGACAAAACAACAGTTTTAAAGGTTTGAGTGCCTTAATCTAAAGGCTGTCACATTTAAACTGACAGTGTAATGTTGTTTTCGTTGTTTAGTTTTTAACAAGTCTAAACATAATGGATTACAGCCTGCTGGTGGGCATTCATGACATCGATAAGGCAGAAGCTGGTAACGATGTTGACGATTTCCTTGGTGGTATAGAGAGTACGGAGGATAGTGACATGGAGTCTCCCCGTGAAGCAGATTCGCCACCAGAATCAGACTCCCCTGTTGAGGGGGACATGTCAATCAGTGAAACCCCGCCGACAACTCCACCAGCAAACATCAACGGTCGGGAGAGAAATATTAGTTTTGGAAGTGCTGAACTAGATGAGAGAGAAGAGGATGATGATGTTACAGAATTTTTTCAAAGTGTAGATGGTATGTTTGCCCTGCCAATATTTGTGTGTTTAGTTAAAGATTGCCTCTGCGGAGATTTCATAATATTGTTTTACATGTATTGTAGGTCAACTTTGTACCTTTCACTCCTGTGATATTTTGTATTGACAAGACCTCATTTTATTATGGTTCATTCGTTTGATCATTTGTTGATTTTTTTCTTTCATTTATTCACAAATAATTTCCTCGTGGAGTCGCGAATAAAGCTATCTGATGCAATGAGTAACCACGCGGTTTTTTTTTTTTCGTTAGGCCAAAGAAAAATCATTTTAAAAAAAATGAATTTGCATGTGAACAACAAAGTTATAGACAGTTTCGTTTCTTTTGTTTTCCCATTTTCTTGGTCACGGACTGTAAATCTGACAAGTACTTTTATCTTTGTCTTCTTGACTTCGTCTGACAGAAACAAGACGAGAGTTATATTTCCTTGGAATTATAGACGTCTTAACATTTTATGGAGCAGGAAAAAAGGCTGCCCATGCAGCCAAGACAGTAAAACATGGGGTGAGTGAAAAATGACATGACCACAGCAATCTGTTTTAAGTTGTTGCCTCCTTTTTTCAATCATTTTTCTTTGATACAGTACTACTATAGTAAAAAAAAGAACATATCTTTTTCCTTCAATTTTCTAGTAATATCCCTCAAAAGCCAGACCTCTTTGGTAATGGGGGACATCCGTTAACCAAAAAGAACTTTAAACCCTAGGAAATAATCTTTATTAATTTATCATTCGATGTATTTTGTCCTTCCTTTTCATTGGCCGAGAGCCCACCACGTGACCTGCAAATAACTGCCTACAAATAAGTGTTTTGCTGCAAATAATATTCTGCTCATGCGCAACTGAAATCGCGCTCTAGTGAGAAAATGGCAGATCGGTTGCCCGAGCTGTTAGAGAATGATTCGACATCTTTAGTTGATCGAAAGAACAGTGAGAATACTAAGAAAGGAACAAAAGTTGCACTCAACGCATTTCGAGAGTATCTCAAGGAAAGAAAGGTAGACGAAGAGGCACTCGTGTCGTCGATGAAGAGATTTTATGCTGAAGCCAGAAAAAAGAATGGCGAGCTTTACACCAAAGCTTCACTTTGTCGGGATACGCTTTGAAAACTTTGAAATTCTTCAGCTTTGTTGATGCCTAGTGTTATTGAACTGTTTGACTGTAAGTACAATTTGAAGTCTACAAATATAATTATGCTGAGAAGGAAGCCAATTGATTGGTGCCATTACTCGACTCTGCAAGGCAGCGCGCGCTTACGGCTTCCCGGAAACAAAAACAAAAAACAAAGAACAAACTCGGTGATCGAATGATAAAACAATTATTGAACTCGGTTATCGCAAAATATCGTGATTTGTCAGTGTCTCGCATATCAATTATTTGCCTCAGCCTTCGGCTTTGGCAATAATTGATCTGCTCGCCACTGACAAATCACGATATTTTTCTCAACCTCGTCCAATAATAATTGTTAAAGGGAGAGTTTCACGTCTCTGCGCATGGGCAAACTGTCACGTCAGCCCATTTAATTCCATTGTTATTGAAACAATCGAAAGCACTGATGCAGGAAACGGAAACAATCCCGTAGTAATGGATTACTCATTGGAGTTACTTTTGTAATCATTTCCTTTGTGTTATGAGCCTACTGCATGCGGATAGATTACTCGTGCGTTATGACAACTCGTGCGTAGAATAAATTTTAGATCAAAACTGAATTCGATATTTTCTGTGTAAACCCGCAGTGTCTTCCACCAAATTCGGGCCTTAGTCATTCAGTGTATTTGCTTTAATACTCTCTGTGTTTAATTAACATCATCTGGTTCAGTAAGAAACCGTAAAATTTGCAACTGCTAGCGCTAAAGCTTGGACATGCGCAAAACCGTGAAACTGACCATAAAATTATTATGTGGACGGGAGTGGTTTACCCGGAACTAAAACATTCGTGGTATCAATACGACCACTACATCCGGGAACCGAGTGACGTATTTTTCGTATGTAAAACGATTGGTGATATTGAGGATCGACATCACGATTCCCGCCATTTTTTGTTTGTATTAATACCCAGTATTTGTATCAACCTGCTTTTCAATCTCTACCATGTATATTTTTTGTCCATGTAAGGAAGAGAAAATTACATTTTAGCTCGAAGAACAGTCTTTTTATAAAACCGGTTTGTGTGGAAGTTTTTCAAAGAAAGCATTTTCATGTATATTCAAGACAAAATGGATTTTAGCTCCGATTTTAGCAGCGCTTATGTTCACTTAAGTGGGTTGATTGGAGTGGCGATCACAACAGGCTCTTTGACCCAGTCTATAACTGTTACCGTTATGCGGACTTTTGAAGTTTGCATATATCGACAGTCACTGTGAGTCAACACAAGTGTATGGTTCCAAAAGCCGAAATCCTCTATCCTGATTACAAACTGTAGAAAATTTGGTTCCTAAATTCGAAGGAAAACGAGAATTGACTTTCTTTTATTGTAGTAGTGCTTAAAGCTAAGTACGTCATGTTGCCAGGTATTTGTGGGCATTCTTCCAGGTTTTTTTTTTGTTTCTTTCAAATTAATGAGTTGACAAGATTTTGTTGTCTTTGAAAACCCAGTACTTTATGAAATTATTTTTTGTCAAAACTCAATGTAGTGATGTTGAATTCCTGTGACTTACAATTTATTTGAGAAACTGTAGTGTCACGAGCATTAAATTTATTTGCAGACTTGACGAAACCTCCACTGAATGAAGTAGCAAGCCCTTTTAAACGCTATAAAACGCTTTAACAGTTTTTTCTATTTTATGTAAAGTTGATTTTCAATTGTATGAAGTTGGTGAAAGTCATCATGAACTATGCTGTATTTTTTAATGTTTTTTTTCCATGCACATTGATTTTCAGGATTTTTTTTTAGTTTTGGTTATCCTGCATTAAATTCTTATTATCATATCGCGAAGTACAACACAACTATATATAAGAGATCACTTTTTTAGTCTTCGTATAAGTACTAAATGTCTTTCGTTGGAGCAAATTAACTTGATCTCTAACCAACCTTAATCTTTCTCGATCTTTGTGTTTGTCACACCCATAAAATACGTGCTACTTTTCTTTTCCGAATGGCCAAGACAATAATATTGTGGGGTTTTGGTTCGTAAATTGGTGTTAAACCAATCCATGATCTTTGACATTCCATGTCATAGATTGCCGCAGTTCACTGGCGAGTCAGTGTGAGGCAAACGACAGCGATTGCCAATCAGCGTGACAACATCTGGTTAACATCTCCTAGGGTAACTTCATATCTTTCAAAACCTTCCTAACTTTAATCTTTTTTTGACTTAATCTATGATAAATATAAAACAGCATGTTATTTCTTTGTTACTTGACTGGGCTTAAACATCTGTCATTCTCTTCTACATTATATACACTTGCGCGAAAATTTCACACTTCCACACTTTCAGTCCTCTCCGTAAATTACACAGCGGGGACAGTTGCTCCCTGAACCTACCCCCTCGAGTTCTTTAAAGCTCAAGTGGCGGAAGGTCGTAAGTTCGACTCCTGTGAGAAGCACTCGGAAAATTCTTCCGAAGATACCCGAGTCGGAATCGAAAAAATAAGATCCCGGCACTCAATGTTAATATTTTAACATGGACTTAATACTATCATGCTCTCAAATTCTCATTATTTCTAACTCTTCACTGCCCTGACTTGTAAACAACTTAATTCTGCCGATGATTACTGAATTTCAAATAACGAGTAGATAAGCACTAGCGTAAGTGTTTGGTGTAAACTAACCAACGTGATCGAGTAAACTTTCCCTTTTTTCTTTTTCATAAATATAGTTCGTTCAACTGTTAATTGCGACTCAAGCATTCAAACAGACCTTCAACTTATAGACTAAGAAACAATGTTTTTTTTTTGAAATAATTGTGTTGTTGAAGTCTTTCCGTGGTTAAGGCAAGGGTACAAACAGTAAAGTCAAGAGCTTCGGATACAAACTGTGTTTCCTTTGCCCTTGAATGATCCACAAGTTTAGCTCATGCACTTGTTTTTTCTTCCTCTTTCTTCTTAGGCAGGAGCTGAAATTTCCACAGTAAAACCGGAGAATTACGCCAAGAGATTCCTGGAGCTAATGGAGAGAATATTTGAGTAGAGAACTGAACTAGAGATTAAACTATAAATAATGTGCTACAATCTATGTACAGTTTAAATCAACAAAGAAATACAAATAACACCCTAAAAGAGAAAGATTTTACATCACTGAAGTTTCAATGGTAAATTGACCGCTGGACAAAGCTATGTCAATTTTAAGAGTTAAGCTTCTGTTATGGTTTACTGGTCTAATAAAGACTAATGCTGAATCGTCAATTTCTTAATCCGTTTTAAGAGATTTTCAGTTTAGTGTAGTAAAACCATGTCTTAAGTAACGTTCTGACCTATTGCAAGTTGTGAAACTGCAAATAGCAGTGTCATGAACCGATTAAAAACCTAAATTATTTCCTGTGACATGCTGAAAGCGATGGAAGCTGCGCTGCGCTTCATGGGTCGAAAAACTCGCGCGAGATTTTTAAGCCAAGTACTCCGCGAATCCTTTGCAGTGGCCGACTGACAGTTTTTGGCACTTATTTGGAAAACACTATGTTGTGACCAAATTACAATCAGGCTCTGAAATACTTGATTTCATTCTACTTCTCGTTTAAATCTCCGTTATCAGGAATAGACTACGATCGGGGGTGGAAGCTGAATAATTGAACCTCGATTATTCATTATTCTTTGTGTGTTTTGTTCGAATTATTCCTTATTCTTTTTGAATGTTTGTAGGTTATTCATAATTCTTTGTTGTTATTCATTACTCCACTAGCATAACTGTATTATTCATTATTCCGGCGTTTTCAGACCCAATTAATCATTATTCATTTTTTATTTATACTCGTTATTCATTATTCATTATTCAACTTCCATCCCCGAGACTACGAGCAGTCCCTCTTTCGCTGCTTAGAGGAGAAGACAGGCGCGAGAAAAAATGGCCGAGCAAAATCTGGATTCATGAAGGAGCACTCTTCTTCGAATCTAGATTTCGCGCGGCCATTTTTTCTGTGTCTGTATTCACTTCTTGCTCAATAAACAAAGCGGAACGGCATAGCAGAGGTCCTTCTGGTGGGTACTGTAGGCAGATCGGTGCCTTAGCTTCGCTAATTCCGGTAAATCTAAGAAGAAACAACAACAACAGGAAGAAACGAACAGTGAATCAAATCTTCTTAAAACGAGATCCAAGCAAGTGACGAGTTTTTAGATGGAAGACTCATCCCTGCGGTGCTCTCTTTCTAGCCCTTTTATTCCCACGATTAGCCTGTAAGCAGGCTCTTTCGTTGCAACATGTTTTCGAGAGTGGAATTTCGATAATCATATAATTATATCACCCAAGCGTTGAATTGACCATATTCGTATTCTCAGTATCAGACTGGAACTACAGCTTGCAATGGAGGGTAATGCGGGGGAATATATTAAAAAGTATTTGCATTTGAAAAGACTCTCTTTCATTAGCCTCCATTGCAAGCTGAGAATACTGAGAATACGAATATGGTTTCTTGTCCGAAACGGAAAATACCATAATACTCTTTGTTTGTTACCGGGTGAAATGGTTGTGCGCATGCGTGATGTGTTGGCGACACCGGGTTGGTGTTAGCGTGTGTCACCTTCCTTTTATTATTGTTATCTTTGTTTTTCCACCCAAATTTTAAATAAGCATTGTTTCCAGTTTCTCTCGGGACTTACAATGGTCCCAAGAGAAAACAAAAGCAATGCCTATTGAAACTTTATTATTTTTAAAAGCTTTGACCCGGGCGTGGGAGTATTTTGCTCTTGAACGTCTGCTAGGTTGTGCCATATATCAGTGAAATAGCTGGCCTTTTTCTGCGTTTCTTAACAGATCGTTATCCTCTTTGGAGGCGTTTTTCTGTGTTTGCCTTAATTTGCTTCACTCGCCCTTCTGCCTTCTGCCCCGTGTATTGGTTTGTGGGTATGAGGTAGGTTGGGGCTGTTCCAAATTTTAGTGATACCAAAAAGGGGGTCCCTGGAAGTGCTTAATGCAGCAAGTGGGATTCCTTCAAATTTTTTGGGTAGTAAATAATGTCTCATCAGCCCGCCCCCCTATCAACAAGTTTTTGTGAACGCTTCCTAAATGATGTAATGCATTGTTTTAGCCAATTGAAATCCTGTAAGTTATTTCTATTGTGCATTTTTTTTGGGTTCAAAATGTTCCCGTGATGAATGAATCAACGAAGGAAATGGTGTACGAAATGAATCATATTGAACTGCGGATATGAAATCAAGTGAAGCTATGATCCTCGCAGTTATGAACTCAATTTTAGCAATTGCATCATAGATTGGCTTGATAAGTTTACAGCAGTTATAGTGTACACGCGCGCCTCAACGACTTTTTCATATTTCGAACGTAAAATTTAGGTGGACGTGAATCAAATGTTTCCATGACGATACTACTGTTCGCTTGGCGGCAGTTGAATTCTTTATTGAACATTTGATTGACGTCCACCTAAATTTTGTTTTCGAATATGAAAAAATGTCGTTAAGGGGCCCATGTTACTGATAACCGCTGTAAAGAACGTGCTAAACTTGCTCACTGTCCCAAATTTAAACCTCTCTTTTTCGAAGTCAGCGGAATATTAAACCATCAAAAACTGATCAGTTGGGTCAACGGAAAAAGCGGTAAAATGCCCAATCATTGTAAAATGGCAGAAGTCACAATTGATTATTTAGCTTTTCGGGCTCTAAACTCACTCTAAAGTGTTTAGTTTTCATCGATTTCTCAGTTTGCTCATGGATTTAGCAAATGATGGACGCCAGCTTATGAGGCAGAAATTGTAAAATATTTCCGTGTTGAAAACCGGTCTTTGCCTGTAACTACGTATACGTGATTAATATTAAATAACGCAGATTCTTTATGTACCAAAATTTGTCATTTAAATTATGACGGTTTCTCAACAGACCTTCTAACAATCACGTCTTGTTGCTGTAAAGGTGTGTATTTGTGCGGGTCTTGTAGAAACGGTTTCATTGCAGTCAGCTCTTCTTTCTCTATTCAGAAAGCGCGGATCTGCGGAGCCTTTTTCAACGTATCAGCAGTAGGTTTGGATTATATTCAGTTCTCGTAAAAATTGCATAAAGCATTAGAGCTTTAATAATATACGTGGAAAATTACTCGATTCTGGATTCAGTGCAAAAAGTGTAATACTTAGCTCTTATTAACCGAACAGGAGGTCTGTATGGAAGAATTAATCTTGACCGAGGCGGTGAGTACAGACCTAGGTCAAAATTCTCCCATACAGGCTGACTAAGCGCGGCTAATAAGAAGTTTATTATGTGGAAAACAAGAACAATTTAATTCGTTTCATGTAATGGTTTGTTGTAACTGACATTTTGCTGGCGAACGGCGATGAGTAGCGATGAGCTGAACTTAATGCTGTCAAAATTTGCTCGTCCTCCAGTCCTTACCTCTTTTTCTCATCATGCTTTTTGGCATTTCCATAAATAAATATTGGCAGACGAAAATACTCAATATTTTTGCATGTTAGTTTGCAACTTTTTCACCCCAAAACATGACCGGTCTAGATGGGATAATCTAGACCGCGCTCAATATCGATTCAGCCAATCAAATTCGTGAATTTGCAAGTCCTTGTGCAACAGAGTCATAATTAGAGCCAAAGTGCAAATTTGCCAAAGTGGAAGTGCAAATTTCACCTTTATCACGCGGCGGCCATTTTGGAGTCCGTGGGGAATAAAGGCTTTGTTTTTGCATTGCCTTTGCCCGTCCAGCCTCACACTGAATGAGAGGTTCGACGGGCAAAATCTTTTGTTTGGACATTGAGTGATATGGGTCTATTGCACATTGAAATTCTGGATTATGATTGACTAATAAACAATAGGCTTTGGCCAGAACCAATCATATCTTTGTTTTCAAATCAAGCGCACGACGCACCCTAGATGGCGCAATTTATGGCGCAATTTTTCCCTGATAGTGTGATACGAGAGCGTTTCTTCTGCTTCACCATCTCGAATTTATTCGTGTTTATTAAATTTTCAACCTCAGATAATGCATCTCTCGTGCTCTGATTGGTTTACTCAATCGAGGTTATCAGCTCCTATAGCTTAGTTTGACCTTATATGGTAAAGGATTGCGGTAAGCGTTGCTAAGCTAAAATTATTTTTCCCGGAATGCGAAATTTCTCTCTGAATAAAGCGAAAAAAAAAACTTTTTTGTGGAAAGTTTGGCTCAATTCCGAAGTAGAAGTACGCTAAAAGGTAAGAAATGTTTTTGTGATGTCTGCCTGACCACCAGGTATTACACAACATCGCATCGTCATCAAGTTTTTTCGATTTCGCTCGGATTCGTTCTTCGAAACTTTTGGAGTTTAAGGAATTTAATAAAACAATTATTCCTTTCGCGCTTGTTAGACATGAGACTGGTTATAGCCAACTCGACCGCTACCTGCCTCGTAGGCTATTCACAACACTCCTAATGATATGCGAAAATTATTGGCTAGGCGTGCATAAAACACTTGCATGACACTACAGGATAGCTATAAATACGCTTTGGTTGAGGTGCGCTCCCTTCTTGCTCAGTTTCCAGCGGAACACTGGTCCGGAAGAACGTCCGACGGCCAACGTTTGCAAAAACGTAACCCTTCCTTGTACTTGTATATGTTCATTGCCTTGACTTTAACATCTTCAGTTCCCACGGCCTGCTCCCGTCTGACCGTGTAGCTCAATCGGTAGAGCGGGGTGATCTAATCCGAAGGTCGTGGGTTCAATTTCCACCCTGGTCAGAGTTTTTCTCTGTCCTTCTGTGGGCCCATTATAATTAGTGGGGCTAACGCTCACATGGTTCATATGGGGTAGAAAACTGGCACTTCACATTACACTCTAATAAATTAAGCCTTCTCCATCAGGCCACGAGGACGCTTTCGCTTGAAGAAAAGGGACGTTGGGGTAAAACGTGATATTCATCGGTAACATAATCTGACTGTACTGGGTTAAGCCCTGTAAGAAATATGCAAAATCCTTCAATAACAGGACAGGCAAGTTTACAGAAATAATTCAGAGTACAACATCAATTTTCGTCACTCAAACCCAAGGAATCGCAGCATAGCGACGTCAGCGATGTGTATTATACGTTAATGGTACCTGTCTTATAACAACAGGCGACCAAAAAACTAATTAATTATTAGACCTTTCTCCAAAATGGCGGAAACGGAGTTAAAATTGAGCTGAAAGAAAAACTGATACCAGAAATAGAAAGACCACCTTAACTTTAGTAACCCTGCAAAGTTTCAGCGTATGAGGTGTTAATTTGTATGACTGGAGGTATACGCCATACAAACGTTTGTAAATTTCTCAACTTACATTTTTTCAGCTGAAATTACACCAGATATGCTGAAAATTTGCAGGGTTACTAAAGTAAAGCAAGCACACGGTTTTAATTTTAACTTATTTGAATTTTCGGCCGCCATTCCCATAGCCGCCGCCAGTGGCTGGGCACGCGGCAGAATTGAAATCGGTTCCAGTTTTTTCCGACCAGGATCTGTTCACGCGTCACAGCAATACCGAGACGAAGTCGAGGTGAATATTCACCGATAATCACTGAGCCTGAGGCGAATAATTGTTTTAGTATAAATAGACAGGTGATTATTTCAAAAAAGAGACAAAAAAAAAACATTTCAACGCGAAAATCATCTTCACTTACAGTGGCAAAACGATTACTGGCAGCCATTTTGTCCGTCGAGGTGATTATCGGCTGATAATCCGAGATAGCGAGCCAATAGGCCACTTCACATCAATAGCCCAATGCATTAACCGTATCAACATTGCAACAAAAACAAGCTTTATTTAATTAGCTGTGGTGTTGTTGTCCTTTTCAGTATTACAAAATAACATAAATGGCCCTTCCAACAAAAATTCACTCGTTTTTTTATGGCTTTATTTTCCATGAATTTTCTCTGCATCAAAATCTTAACTCAACAATTTAAGGTCCCTTCCTTTCACAGACTTTTAGTGCCGACCAAAAGGGTTCAAATTATGGAAGGCCTTTAAAAAAAACTTGTCAGTAATTAATACAGTAAAACCAAAATTCCATGAAAGAATAGGCTCTATTAATAGAGTGTTTTCACTCGTGTGATCAGTTACTTTCTTTTTCCACCGAAACAAAAGAAAACGTTTGCATGATAATAGAACTCAATTCCCGGAGAATTAGTTGGGACACCAACATGGCCGCCATTCCATTGTTTAGGAACACCAACTGGCAACATGGTCCGTAAAGACTTGTTTCCATATCTCACAGTGCCTTTGGATGTGACGCCTGGAACAACAGAACTCAAACAACCCAAACCCAAAAAAAATGCTAACCTTAGGCCTAAACATTATCTAAAGCATATTGTTTTGGCCTAAGGTTAGCATTTTTGTAAAGGTTTAATTGGGTTGTTTCAGCTATTGCACCCTTCACCCCCTACCGCCACCCCAGGCCCCTCACGTCCAAAGGCACTTTGAGATATGGAAACAAGTATTTACCAACATGGTCACAGTGACGTCACGTGAAAACACTCCATAAGAAAACTAGAAACCTCATGTGATTTTTAATAACTATGCATATTTATATTGTTTGAAGCAAGGTTAGGACTATTGCAATCTACAAGGTGTGGTCACACTAGACTGCCTACAGGCTTATTGGATATTTTGTGAGTAGAGCAGATGGATTTCTCTTCCTCATCCCACCACTTTAAGAGAACATTTCTGAACAACCACAAGGATAGCCTGTTTGCAGGTTACAATCATACTTGAGGCTGTTTACACTGTGGAAAAAATATCCTGGCCCATGAAAGACCCTAGAAAGTGGTAACCCAATGGCACATGTTCTCGGTATAGACCCCTTTTAGTTAATTCCCAGTCTGGAGGACAAAAAAATAAGATAGTTTTGCATTTGAAAGGTTTGTTTCTCTCATGGGAGAGAACAACCATTGTTTTGTCCTCCAGATTGGGAATTTCTGAAATGGGTCTATTTAGTTTACCTATAAAATATTGAACTTGGCATTTTAATGTTAGCATTTCTCAAGTGATCAGTGATGAGACCTTAGCAAAGAGACGGAAAAAGCCTAATACCACGCAAAGCAATTTCACTTGAGAGATTGTAGAACTTGCAAGATCAAAACAAACAAGGTGGCTGCTGGGTGCTCAGTACTTGTTATTTGTTTTTCATTGACCCATAACCCCAACCCAAATTTCTGTATGGAAACTAAGTAGAACATTGCTTAACACACTTGATCTTTCTCCCTCTATTCTTGGTTCACCCATTGTGACAAGGCAGCCATGTTGGATAAGAATACAATACAATTTCTTTTTGCAGAATTGTAATAATAATTAATTTCAGTTCTCAGCTGAGAGAGAAAGGTTATTGTTCTTGTCATCCAACATGGCCACCATGACATCGCATGCAAACCAGCAATGTAAACACACCCAAACTTGTAAGGTTAGTTCTAACCTTACTTCAAATAACTTCAAATAACTCAAAGTCTTCGCAGGACAGGACCTTGACCCTGCTTGTAACGTCTTTTAAAGTGCCTATCACCTCAACAAATTTTTTCCCCTTTATTCATTCTCCAGAATCCTCCCATGTATATTGTGTTGCTTTTGAACCCTTAAAAAAACTGAATTTTTTCACTCACTTTGAAAGACGGCAAAAGTGGCCATAGTTTGATCCATGACAGAGCCACGAAGAGGAATGAGTTCGATACTGGGTTGAACTCACAAATAATTACTTTGCAACACTATTTTCAAAGAATTATCGCAATGCAAAGCAGACTATGATGTCAACCCGGTATTACACCCATTCCTCTTTCTGGTGCAGTCACAGATCAAATTGTAACTAGTTTTTGCAATGGAGGCTAATGCGGCGGAATCTTTTCAAATGCAAATACTTTTTAATATATTTCCCCGCATTAGCCTCCATTGCACGCTAGTTCGAGTCCAATACTGAGAATACGAATATGGTCTATTAGTGTTAGACAAAATTAATGCAGAGAATTATTGGGCAGACAGGATTTTTTTGAGGTGCTCTAGACACTATAAAGGTCTTCTTGAATAGGAAGCTCAGAGTTTTCTTTATAATGTTAAACAAAGTAAAATGCTTGTATGAGGATAATCTTAGGTTATTGGGGATTAAAATTTCTCCCAGCAGCTGTTGCTCCCACCATTCAACTTACTTTCAAGAAACTGAGAAAAACACCCACTTCCACAAAGCCTCCAGTTAAGGTAAGCTGGTGTATTCTCAGCATATTTGCATAATGGTCAGCCAACAATTTTGAATTTTTAAGGCCAGATTTGGGGTGAGCAATAGAACGCCTTTGCCCAATCCATAGTCATGGTAAATGGCACATGCTTGTGGCTGTGTTGACACACAGCTGGGGAAAGTTCTAATCTAAGGGTGCTTTCCTTTTATCAGAACTGGCTGGCCAGACCAGTCAGTTTCCAAAGAAAATGCAACAATTTGAAGGACCACTTGCATGATAATCCCTTGCATTCTTCTAGGAGTATTTTATTATTCTCAAACAGTGCTAATTTGAAGGCGTTGTAGAGTTAGTCCTTCGAAATGCCCAGTCTGGCTGGTTAGTTCTGTCAAATGGAAAGCGTCCTAAGTAACCTTTAAATGATTTTATACTAAGTTGTATACTTTGCTAATACAAATTACAATATTAAGTTGTATACTTTGCTAATACAAATTAATAATCCAAAATAAAGGCACGGAGAGGCAGAAATGGTAATAACTGTATTAAGCTTTGCAAGACAAAAATTTATGTTTGTAATGAGGAAGATTCTAAATAAATCCCAGTCATTAAGAAAAAAATATGAAAACTTCATTGAACGTTACACATAGCTTGCTCAATATTTACAAAATATACAATAATACAGAGATGCTTTTGTGAAAATGGCTCTTGTTAACAAAATTTAAACCTGACCAGTGATAAATAGAAAACACCCCAAACATATTTACTATGTTTCATGAATTCCTCCATTCAATCCCACTTTATTTACAATAGGATATTTCCCAAGCATATTTTGGTCTTGTTTTTTGTGTTCGTGACCATAATTTTATGTACAAATCCTGGTATCACAATTAAGAACTGTTCTTAATCAATATGTTCTTTAATTCTTCCAACGTTGTATTCAGTCTGCAAAAAAAAAAAAAAATTAAAGAGTTCCAAAGGTTATAATGTAGCAGAGGTTTCAATAGAAGCCAGCGACCTGCGAATTCCGCCGGTGACTCCTTAAGTTATTGCTGCCTACTTTTTCGATAAATTACACAATTCTCACCATTTCAGTTCAACCCATAATTCTTAATTAATTTTATTTTAATTCAATAAAACAACTAGAATATCAAGGAATCTTTTGCTATATGTTCTGCTCCTTTTTGGACATTGAGTATTTTTTTGAATTTCCTAAATATTTGCACTTGCCTTAGCAACTCGCCAACACGATTCTTTGCAATCCGGCATGTTGGATGAATAGAGGAGAAAGATTGGCGCCAAATGTTGCTTCAATTACATTCACAATGTCCTTCCAGTTTTCCATGTGTTGTTTATTAAAAATGGAAGACACAACAAGAAAGCGTGCAGTTCATGGCGATATTTTGTCATATTTCAACAAGAGATAGAGAGAGCAAAAAAAGTGTCCTCTAACTTGACTATGTGCAGCTATGTGTTAATAGATTGCTGGAAATTAATGCCATTTCCGAGCTCCTAGATTTCAAAATTTTCTGGGGGAACATGCCCCCAGACCCCCTAGGGAAAAGAGGCCTGATGGCCCCTTTCTTGCCACAGCCGCCTACTTCACAAAACCAGCGGTTTACTAAAACTCCTATTGAAACCTCTGATTTAGCAAAAAACATGAGACAACAATGACATGCTGCAGTGTTTGGGATTATTAAATGACGGTAAAACTCCCCTACAACCTAGAATTCGGGAAGAATAATTTTCAGTTCCTTTAAAAGAACACAGCTGAGCAAAAGACACTTTTTGGCTACCCTGGTAGAATTCCTCCATGGGATTCTAAAGGACCCTGTTTGTAAAATTTTATTTTTGAGACAATAGTTTGTATAGAATCATTTTAATCATTCATTGTAATCAGTACAATGCAAGAATACTGTAAACACCAGTAGATAAGCTGCTTTCTTTTACCATAAAATTTTGTCTACGAGAACATCTCGGAATAAATCTGTAAATTTTCATAATCAGCCTCCAAACCCTAAACTAAAGTGTGTTTTAACTAAACACCAAGAGATTCTGCATAACTTTATGATAACTGGTTCCTGTTTGTTTTTCTTAATGCTGTTGGCAAGTCATTTTCACAGAGATCGATCAACTGTGAGCAAGAACCACACAATCTTTGAGAACTCGCCTGGTAATTGGCCCAATGTTTGTCTGTTGTTGACAATTTTGACAGGAATTTTCCAGAAAAATTATTGACCTCCCTTTCACAAGCAAACCCTCTAGTTTGGCTACTTGTTCACTTTAAGTTTGTTGTTGTTGGCTATGTTGCCTGTTTTGCTTTGTGACTACAACTGCGAAAGCAACATGACCAGAATTACTTTTTCTTCCACAGTCAATCAAGTTACACCAGAAACCCATAAGGGTTGAAACGTGTAACGGCCCCTTGTGTGCTGGGAAACAAGCTTTGGAATATTCAATTTGCTAAGTACCATATTTGGAACAACAAGAGTGAGAGGTTTCCAAATATGGTACTTAGCACTGAAACATTCAACCAATCAGTTCGCACTGAATATTCGGAAGCTGTGAACGCGTGACACATAACAATCCTTATGGGTTTGTGGTTACACATATTGTGGCAGCCCAGCATTAGTAACTACAATCACTCACCATGGCAAGTTGTCTTCCTATGGTTCCAAATGTTACAACTCCTGAGAAAAAGTACCATGGGATCCAAGCTCTTGCATACAGGAAATCTGGCTCGTCAGTTCTGAAAGACAACAAAAAAAATAGCATGTCACAATCTACTTGTCAAATTGCACTAAATGCTCCTGAACTGATGTCTAGTTAACCTAGCTAAACCTTTTCATGTTTCTGTTAACAGCTCTACTCTACCCAATGACTGAATATGATTAGGTCAAGGAATAACCAAAATCATCGCTATAACACTAGGGATGTTTCCTTTTTCCCCATTAACTAGAATCAAGATCAGACAGTGTTCTGTTTTGTTTCATGTTCAAGGATCTGCACTTCACTACCAGGTCTTCTATGATGAATCTTAAAATCTGTTAAAAAAAAGGCTCATAGGATTATTTCTCTCCATTAAGTATTTCTTGGTTTTAAATATTATGAAGTTTCATCTATTTAAACCATGGAATACAAATCCTGTTCTCGACTGGATTTTTTCAGGGTTCCTTTGCATCTACTAAGTATGTTGATCTTTCCAACTTTCCCTTTATTTCGTTCGAGCTTTAGATTCGTCATGTTTCTTGGTCCACACTCAGGGTTCTTGTTAAGAGCCGGTAACCGGTTATTTTTACCGGCTGTTCAAGTAAACGTTACCGGCTGTTTCACTGAAATATTTGCCGAAATTATCCAACGAATGTTCGTCTGTGTAAAGGTGAAATCACATTGTGTTTATGGGAAAATATTGCTTTCCCCTTCCAACCAATCCTGTGAAGATATCTGGCACATGTTATTGCTTCTAAAGTATACCATTTGTAAAAGCAATCCAGCTTGTTTTTCGCCAACTCATCCCTCGAAACTATGTCCGCCATGTTTCCTTTCCATTCCTGCCGCGGCCAGGGGAATTAAACGTTTACAACATGGCATCCACACGTGGAAAACGACAGAAAGGTCTTTCGGAATTTGGTTTTCAACAATAGTGTCAGAAAAGCATTGGTGAGTGAAAATCAATGAAATAAAATAAGCTACTTTCTTTTTGCTGAGTATTAAATTAATTTAGGAGCAGCCGGAACGTGACAGTGATCGATACGAACGTCAAGTTAAGACTTGAGCTCGCTAGCCCATGCAGGGGCAGGTAACAAGGTTACCTGCTATTTTTGGTTTTTTACCTCCTGTGCAAAAACTTAGCAAGAACCCTGCACACTGATACAGTCCATTAATCTTAGGACTTAAAAGGAAACCTAACTCTCTATATATGATTTTGTAATGGTCTCCTTGCGTACAACTCCTTAACTTGGAAAATCTGTGATCTTTTATTTCAGTTTCCTTGTTATTCAACTTTACATGCACTTCAAATAGTTTTGTTAAGTCTGTCAAATTTATGAGAGATAGCAAACTACAAATGAAAAACAAACAGGCTATGAAGGGAAATAAATCAATAAATCTCTTTCTTTGCATTTAAAACCATTTAACCCATTGACTCCTGGGGGCTCCCCATTGACAAGTAAAATCGTCTGGTGTTAGACGCAGTCATGTATGGCTGGTTGACAGGCCGGCTTGCAAGTCAAATGGTTAATGGGGACATAAATTTTCAGCGACTGATTAACCCATTGATTCCTCGAGGTTCCCCATTGACGAGTAAAATCGTCTGGTGTTAGACAGAGTCAAATACAAAGTATGGCCGGTTCAGGTCGGCTTGGGAGCCAAAGGATTAAAACAGTCGCTCTTGCCACAACAACTGTACATTCATAAATTTGAACCAAGACAGCAGTTCATTAATAACAGATTTTACACTCTGCCTACTGCCAGACAATTTTACTTGTTAACTGGGGCCTGAGGAGTGAATGGTAAAGTTTGTTAACTGCCAACTTACCTGTAAAGCCCAAGGTAAATTAAAAATTGCAGTGCAGCACAAGTGCACGCGGTCACCAGAACAGCAAGTCCTAGACCATTTTTAGACCGGTCAAACAGCCACCACAGAATTAATGAGGCTACGGCCATGAAAAGAGAAAAGTGCTTTGGACTGTTGAAAGAGATTTTCTACCACAAAGTCAAGGATTAAACAGGTTTAATTTATTTTTCCCAAGTAAAATTAATATAACTCCATTTAAACCACAGGAAGCCCAGGCTCCGCTCGGTAAAAAACGGTAACGCTTTGCATGGGAATTGCGATAATGGACTCAAGAAGATACATGTATTTACATGCAAAAGCTCTCACTAAAGAGGGTGTACTTTATTGTCCTGGTGATTTGCTCGCTTTCTGTGCGGTTGTTTCTCTGGCTTTCCAGCCAGTTGTCGCTCACAGCAAAATAAAGGAAAGTGATTTCTGGCTTACCTCACATCTTGGCAATAAAATCACACTCTTTCAGCATCAGTCACACTTAAACTCTGACGATGGCCACACGGATTAATTCACTTCTCCATGACCAAGTTTGAATTCGCTTACAATGACTTTGGACATGGCAGGTCAACCGATCACTTTCAAGAGCCTCGATACGAGAGCAAATCAGTAAACATATCACGAGTTAATGTAAACATTGCGATTATCCATTGTTGAGAAACGGTGATGAGTATCTGAATATTCAAAATCCTTTGAGGCTTCCTTACAATGAATTTGGACATGGCAAGTCAACCGATCACTTGAGCCTTGATAAGGTGAGAATAAATCAGTAAACGTATCAATTACGAGTTAATATTAACATTGCGAGTATCCATGGTTGAGAAACGGGGATGAATATCCGAATATTCAAAATCCATCAAGGCTTGCTTACAACAAATTTGGACACAGCAAGTCAAGCGATTACTTGAGCCTCTCTCGATACAGTGAGAGCAAATCAATAAACGGTTGACTTGCAAATTTGTTGTAAGCGAGCCTCAAAGGATTTTGAATATTTTCTGTATTCATCGCTGTTTCTCAACAATGGATACTCGCTGGACCTTCAAATTTATCTGTGGGGCCATCACCAGACTTCGAGCATAACTAATGTTGGAGAAGTGTGATTTTGTCGGCGAGATGTGAGGTAAGCTAGAAATAACTTTCCAGCCTTTCCTTTATTTTTAGTACGAGTGACAACCTGGGAGGCTGTGAAATCACTTCAATTGCATTAAATCAGGCAAACAACTGCACAGAAAGTGAGCAAGTTACCAGGACAATAAAAGACAGCTTCTTCATTGAGAAGTTTTGCATGTAAATATCTTTACGAGTCTGATATTGGGATTGCCATAGAATTCCTTATTCTTTTTATTATCCGAGGCTGGGCTGCCTGTGTTCAAACTAAAGAAAAAGAGAAAGGCAGAGAAAAAAAATCAGCAAGGGTTACTTTCAATTCAGGCAATGCAAGGGTAAATAAATAATTATTGATAGGTGCAAACCAACAAAGGCCACCTACGCTTGGCCATTTAATTTTCAGCTGTGCAAAAAGAAAAAATAAAATAAAACAAAATTGATACCTTTTTTGAAAGAAAATTTTAAAGATATTCATAGTTGTAAACCCTTTTATCATTATGAAACACAAGACATTTTATTAAGGGGTTAATTTTTAAAAATATTTTGAATGCACCTCAGTTGCAAGTTAATGATACATACATACATACATACATACATACATACATAATCTTTATTTTGACACGATAAGGATAAAAGCTATAAACCCAACAATGACAAAACAAAATAATACGAGCGGTGGGGGCCCATTTAAAACATTACAGTTGAATCGAAATTTACAATGTAGTTATTTATAGCGGTGGATTGCGAAATTTGACATTTTGATAGCAGCTTACACGCAACTCCACAAAAAAAATAATAAGCAAAAATTTATAACATTATTGTACAGATAGTATGATACCTACATTGCTGACCAAATACGAGAAATGGGTACAAAACTATCCTGCCCAAAAATATATCTAGTTTCAAATGCCTCATCGATGACAAAACAGGAATCGATCCTCGATTATAATGTGCTAGTAATACCTGGTATAAACAGAAATATAACTGTAAAGATACGGCAAAAACAATAAAAAATCTAAAAAGCAACTTCTGAAAAGCTTTACAAAACGATTGAAACGTGTAACGTTATGCGGAAATGGGATTTAAATTTGTTTGGTGTGATATTTGAACCCACCCGGAAACGAGGCAATGATCTTAAAAGACTCTTCACGCACTGAAAAAACAACAACACAATCGTAACATGACCAACAAAAGGATACGGCACAAGCGTGGCTTATTCCTAGGAACAAAACAACGCATTTCGCGACACTGGACCACTCTCTCTGTAATTTATGAGGTTTTCCAAGTCGAACATCGGTGCAGGGGTATATAATTCCAACTAGGGCAGCCACTGTTCCCGACGATGGAGCGATCCACCAGACAGTACTAAAGAGATTTACAACGATTCCAAAGTCTACAGCATGTATTCTCTTTCTACGAACTTCTGGTAAGACAGAAAACATGAAAAGAACCAGAGCGATGAAAGCTCCAAGAATAAACAGCACAATTCCGCGAACGAAAACGTTCACAACTGATGGAGCCATAGGCATTTGGCGAAATAACTTCAAGAAAAATTGTCCGCTCGAGGAAAAGCGTCTTCCACAAAGCAAGCACTGCATCCTTCGTCCCATCGAGTGAAAAGAAGAAGAAAAAGAGGTAATGCTCACAGATTTATACCGGCTCAACCTCGTCAGACATGTCTTCCGATTGTCTTCCGATGGTTCGTCAGTGGCCTGACTATACTTGACCAATCACAACGTTCCAAATATCTGGTGCGCGCGCCGGGGCAAAGGTAAATTATCGAACGACACATGTTCAGCGATTAGCCAGTCACAGCACTTGATGAAAACGTGGGTGAATGGTCGGGTGAATGTGGACCTCACATAGCCTACGTGTAGTCGTACCCTCCTCCCGTTTTTCCCTTCGGGGGGAGGGTACGGCTACACGTAGGCTAGAACTCACAGAGAAATTATTCACTTCACGTAGAAGTTTTAAATGACCAACCTTTTCGTACTTTGACTCTAGAATTCCAAGTACCTTCACCAGAAACAAACTTATTTTTACTGGGAACTCACTAATGGTAATTCAGTCGTTCCTCTGAGGAGTAACATTTTCGCCGATTAAAATCTGATACTTGCATGGGCAATAAAAATTAGTTATGAAACTGAGGCTGCTCTAATTTTCTTTTTGTTGTTTTCTCTGATATTATTAAATAATATATTTTTTTGTGAAAGGTGGAATAAGGTTGAAGTAGCAAGAACCGGCGAAAATAGTCTGGCCCCAGTTGTTCAAACGATGCACATAGCGCTATCCGCCTGATGACTGAGCGATTGCGCTGTCCATTGGATAGACTTTCGAAAAGTCCGTCCGAAAAATCACCCTTCGCTCGCCAAAACACTTTCTCGTGGGATTCTCGTCAGGTCGACTTGTGGCAAGTCTATCGATCCAGTAGACATTGATTTCATCCGGTGGATAGCGTTATCCACCTTTTGAACAACTGGGGCCTGGGACCCGTTTCTCGAAAGTCCCGAAACGTTTGCGGGCTATTTTCGGGTGTCACAATTCCCTTTGTATCTCAAGAACGGAGAGGACTTAAGCCGTCAAACTTCACAGTAATTTTCCTTTTTGTTTCGCTTAAAGCATGTTAAAGGATCAGCTTTCCAAAAACAAGCGCTTGACAGTTTCACAAATGGTCTTTCTGGCCCGAAAAGTTTTCAGAACTTTCGAGAAACAAGCCCCTTGTCGCTATCCTGGGGATTATCCTGGGTGCTAGATATTTTTTAGGTACGATGCAGGAAAACGAATTTCATTTTGTTTCTTTTAGGGATGTTAGGAGAGAGGGTTAAATTTTTAAGCATGCCTCAGTGTATCCGTTCATAGTTCTCCTATCAACCTCGTCCCTAGGGCTCTTTTTGTTCTCCTATCTCACGCGTAGCAACCCCGCTCCAATCCACTCGGACTCAGGTGAATTAAGGCCTGGGCCCAGATCTATTTTGTGAAAATAAGTGAGGGCGTGGTCTAACTATTGATCCATTTTATATAACACGAAATAACCTTGGGACATCGTTAGCAGCAATATGATGTGAAATCTTAACTGTAATGTAGGATGATATATTTTCACGTGACATGTCAAAGTTATTTTTAACACAGACAACTTCTCAGCTAAATGGCAACACTTTTTATCATTTTCTGGTGGTTGTATTTGCCTTTAAATGTTTACACCATTGGGTACATCATTTCTGAGCTTGGACATTTCAAGATAATTTTAGATAAATGTCCGAAAAGAGAAATTACTTTCCTTAGGGGACTGGGCACTAGTACGAAATGCTGTATATTTCCAAAACTTAAGACATATTTGACAA
>NC_090876.1:38477987-38502987 GCF_036669935.1 Montipora foliosa
GTGATGTCGACAATAATCAGTATACACAAGAGAAAAGAAAGGGGGAAGAGAGAGTATCCCCCACAATGCCCTTTTCCATAGGTAATATGTCTCAAGTTATTTTTAGATCGACTCCCACGCTGTACAGATCCCAAGGGGATTAAGCAACAGCCAATCATATGGCGGGAATGTGTTCTCTAAGCGTGGACTATCCACGCGGAACACATTCCGGCCATATGACTGGCTTTTGCCTAATCTAATTGGGATCTGTCTTTGAAAACTTACCCCTCGAAGCTTCTCACACATGAGGTCAAGTGACCATTGCAAAGATACGCTCGAACGAAGTGGTTCCTCAGATTCAAGCGAAAAATCTTTGCCAAAGAAATAATTGTAATCCATAATCTGAAATGCAATAAAGTGTTTTTGCTTATTATATACTCAACAGCGTACCGCGTTTTCTGATTGGTCAATGACGAATGCATAAATGGATTTTTTTTACAATGACTGCAAAATTCTCGCGCGCTCATTGGCTAATTTTATTGTCAATAAGCAGACCCACGGGAAATTGACTGAAAGAGCCTTCCCCCCATGATCGGGAATTTGGCATGTCCGCCATCTTGGAACACCGAGACAACCTGGAGATAATATTAAATAAGTTATCCTCAACATTGGTTTTGATGGGACTTCTCTTGTTTTTCTGATTTTTCTGGACACCGTGGTTGAAAAAAAGGTGAGCGAATCTGTCTTGAGGGGTGGATTGATACCGCCGTTCCACCGTTTTACGGAAGTCGGTCAGAAACGTTAAAATCTAAAAAAGTCCCGGGGAAGCATGCCCCCGGACCCCCCTAGAAACTATTTCGTTTTTTTTTCGAAGCCGGTCATTATTTTATCCTAGATCCGTCCCTAGTCTTGTCTTTTTGTGAATAAGGACCAACACTTCTATCAGTCCTCGCTGGAGCGTTCACAAGTACGAGAATGTTTCTTTCTAATTTTTTTCGTGATTGCTTTTTGTATATTTCTACATATTCATGAATTTTCCACTCTATCATTGTGCACGCTTGATTGCTTCGAAAGCTGGTTAATTATTGTTCATATTGTTTTGCTAAATGTTAGGTTCTTGTTCAGTACCGTGAGCAGTGGAAAGGTTTCGTGTTACACCGTACAAATTTCCATCAGTTTTTAAAAGGGAATTTGAAATCGACAGTGAAGAAAATTGGTGTTCCAAGAATGAGAATCTAATGAAAAATTGTTACTCCAGGGCAGGAATGTGATGTTCCGAAGGTTCCCGGGGGTGGGGGAATTTGACAGTCTGTAGTTGCCCACGGGTGGAAAATTTGACTCTAGCTTGCACGAAAATGTCAAATTCCCCTGGGTCACCCCCCCTCCCCCCCCAACCTGGGGCTTAACATTGCTAGGTGCATTATTGTTAAAAATTGATAGGAAATGCTTGAACGGACATTTCCTGTTGGATATCAAAATTGGGCTTACATCTAATCATGTGTATTTCTGGGCTGATATTTAAAAAACCTTTTAAATTGCCACAGCTACCCAAGCTATTTAAAATTCCTCAGATGCAATGGAAGAGAAAGCTATTTACAGAGACTCTTGGATAAACCACGCTTGTGCATGTACCTTTTCACGCATGCACCATATCTTAATCTTTACCCAATCAAATGGTAAAGCTTTTAATTCTGTTATTTCGAAAAGGTGACTAAGAATATAGAAGTAAGTGAAAGCTTGGGATTTAATTAAGTAAAACATAACAAGATTTTTTGAATAACTTCATTCTTACCACTTTGGTACAGCCCATGAAATAAAGCATGACTGTTCCCTTGTCACTGAATCTGTCCAAAGCCTCTCTGAGGTCATCCCTGATCCCTTTGGATGACTTGTCAGAAATCTCTTCTGTTGATTGAAAAAAACAAAAACATTGATGTGCCTTTGTCTGATATTTCTTGGTGTTTACCAAAATCCAGTGTGCATCTTATTAATTTTGGCCATTTCCGCTTGACATAACGATCATATTGCAAAAAACTTAAGTGCTGCATTGGTGGAAAGTGAAACATGAGAAGCCTATGCAACAATCAATTAACGTCAGCTCACTAATTTCTCTTGCAGTGGTTAATTTGCCTTCATCGTCTTGTTTCCTAAAACCAAATTTTGCCTGATGTGAAGAAATCCAGAATCTAGAATCCAGCAAATGTGAGGCTTTGGTATCCAGAATCCAGAGCATGGAATCCAGAATCCATTGCATGGCATCCAAAATCTGCAAATTTTGATGAAATCCAGAATCCATTTCGGTGGAACCTGTTAGTTTGGAATCCGGAATCCACTGACTGGGGATCCAGGACACACTATTCAGGATCCAGAATCCATGGGCTGGGATCTGGAATCAGAGGGTCAGCTGGATTCCTTTACATAGGGTGACAATTTTTTTATCTAACGTACCACAGTGCCATCCAGCATTAACCAGTGCCATCCTCAAGTCAGTAACGCATTCGTCACTTTTAATATTGAGTCCTCCATAATTAAAATTTGAAATGATAATTGCAGCACTGAAATCATCACTCCCAGAGGGTATTGGAAGTCCTTTTGAGACAAAAAGTAAGAAATAAATGCAATTATAATCTACACTTAATGTATGGTCCCGAGGGAAATAGTTTTGTTTTCCCGAGAGTCCTAATGTTTCCCAAGTTTCCCGAGGGACCAGACATTAAGTGCTTTGATATATATTTAGACTTTTCCTTCAACAATCACAGCAAAACATCGGGAGCATGCAACAACTGCGGAATTGTATCCCAGTCGGGATACATTTGAATTTGATCAGGGGCATGTGACCAAGAATCAACCAATCAAAGTGCTCGTTTTGTTGAGAGAAAGTCTATGTAAATACCAAAATCATTTATTTGTCGATCTCTGTATTTTTCTGAAAGGATTTCTTAAGGTTAACAAACAACTTTTTAATTAAATACCTGATAAAAACATTATTGTTATCACTGTTTATCAAAATTTGTATACCTAAGTTCGTGTGGATGGCTGGGCAGATATAAAAAATTAATAAACGATTGATGAGCTGAATGAGTTATGGCATTAGCATCTATGTCCAGTGCACTCACAATTGGATAGGGTTAAAAAAAATATGCCGTACAGTTTGTACAGACCATAAAAAGAGTACTAAGGTCCATACTGGGCCGAAAAATGGTGTCTAGAAATGCAGGACTGATTAGATGCAAGCCTAATTTTGAAATCCAATAGGAAGTCTGAGCATTTCCTACCTATTTCTAACAATAAGGTTAGGGTAAAGATTAGTGTTGATTTTAGATCAGGGTAAATACAGCAGTTTATCCTCACTTGAGGAGCAGCACTTTGGGGGCACTTTGTGATGTTAACTCGTCTTTATCACATACGGGGCAAAATTACTGAAAGCTGATTGGCTGAGATGGAGAGCATTTTTCCTTAATCACATTAGGGCACTTTTGGTAATCAAGAGGGAATGATAACTTGATTCTGATTGGTTGGCATCAATTGCTTATTCAGAGCAAGCAAAGTTACAAGAAAATCTTCTTCCCGATTAAACTACTTAATTTTGTCTACATATAAAATACATTGTAAGTGCTATTTCTATGTTCTTGAACAACAAACCCTTTGCTTTGTCTAAATGACCATGACTGTCAAAATAAAGCTGTCAACGTGAGAAACATTATTCGGTTTCTCATGTAACCTGTACGTATTCCCCTTATAGTATTTGCAGTGAGTGATCAGTGACGTCCATGCTTAATATTACAGTCAAGGTATATGTCACAAGTGACCAGTATCGATCCAAGACTGAAATTAACACGTTCAAATTCCTCTTTGGAGTTCTGAGATTCGAATGGAATACACAATAACTGAACAATAATTCATCAAACGCTTATAATAGTTTTCACTTTTCAAACACTGTTTATTTTATAAACAAAAGCTCATAGCTAACTGCAGCATATTTTCGATATATCAAGGACATATCCATGGGAATCCAGAATCTGAGAGGATGCATGCAAAGTTCAATTTAACTGGCACACAGATTTAAATACTCAGTTCAAATTTCAAAACTACCCAGTCATGCATGACATCGCTTGACTGTAAAATATCAATGTACATGCAGCTAGTGCTGTGCTTAATTTAACTTTAGTGACAACTGACCTTTGCTATCCTCAGCTGCAGGATTGAAAGAAAGTGGAATCAGAAACGAGGTGAGTGAAAATTCCAAGGGTAAGCTACTGATTGCAGGCTGTGTTTGAGACAAATCTCCTCTAACATTTGCAAATAAGTCTTCCAGCAACATGTTTTCCTCTTTCATGTACTTCACCACACTTGTTATGTAGTCTCTAAGGATTCAAATCGATTCAGCAATTTCACTAACAATTATTATAAGATAATTACAGAGACTGACACATTATGGAGGCCCTGTTAATAGGGGTGATTTAGTCATCCCTTATCCCTAATATTCCAGGGGCAGTTATCCCAGGTATCCTTATAGTTATTTCATCAGTTATCCCTTATCCCTAAAATTATTTTGCCAGTAATCCCTTATCCCTAAAACCCCTAACAGGGCCTCATTATGAGTGGGACCTCTGTGTGTGGCAACTGGTTTTCTTTAATGCCTAGCTGTAGGAAAGCCACTGGCAATCTCATGCACTCATCTTCCAGGAATGTGTCATACAGTACTAGTTATTGGTATGTTTGTGCTCTGTATCAAAATTACAGAATAGTGAACTGTTATTCTGTAATTTAAAGGGTTCAGAAACGTTTTGTATCCTAAAATTCTTTGACTCTAAATCCTAACACTTTCAAGGACCTCAATAATTATATATATTTTTTGCACATCAGATCTATCTTCCAGTATTTTTCATGACATGCCTTTAGTTTCCAGGATTTCCAATTGACCCATATTTAAGTTAAGATGCTGATCATCGCACTTAAATGAACACTATTCGAGCAGTAACCAAAGGAAAGCCTGAACTAACGATCTTAACTTGATTCTCTCTGCAGTTCAAATAATTTTATATGGATGGCTTTTATATAGTAACTTAAATCGTTGTGACCCAAATTAATTTATGAACACTGAATTTAAATTCAAAATTCTTATCCTTATAATAATAATAATGCTAATACCGGTAATTATTTGAACTCAGGACACAATTTTATATACAATTTTGACCTGTAAAATGCAGTAACAGAATGACCCTGATGCATATAGGGCTGGAGAATCTGCAAGCCAGTGAGTCATGCAAGTTTCGCATCTAAGTCTAAGAACCTATTTCAAATTATAGCACGGAGCAGTATTTCAGTCTAAGCACCCATTTTAAAAAGGTTAGCTTTCAATAACTGTGTGACTCGCATTTTGACTCACAAGTACATTTGCATTTTCAGTTTACCGAAGGATGACTACACCAGTATGAAAAGTTACATTAATTTAATAGCAGTATTTGGCTACCCAAGTACATTTACCAGGCATTATTATTGTATAATCTGACACTTACAGCCTTTCTTGATCTTTTCGAATTGTTCCTGGGTGGCAAGGGAAAGCAATAACTGCATTTGCTGGAGGTTTCATTGCAGCCAATCCTTGCAGAACACCATTAAGATTGTCACTAACTAGACCATTCTCATGAGCTCCATCAATTATTACTGCTTGCATCTGAGAAAAAAAAAGATTCCTTACACTTCAAGCAATCACATCTTGTCTATAGCTCTTATCCCCTTACAATGAGAAACATTTTTTCATTGCTTCCAATTGCAAGTGGATAAGAGGTCTGCATCACCTCCTGCAAGTAGTACTTGCCAGGATAATTTTTAAACTAAATGTACACTTAGTCTTTGGTAATATGCAGTTCCCGCCTCCCCCACTCCCAAAAAAGAACCTGAAACTAATGCCTCAGATTTTTATATTAAGGATGTTACAATACCAACATTATTATTATTATTATTATCATTACTATTACTGTTGTTGTTGACTGGAGGCATGGCAGATGAGTGTAAACGATTCCACGGTAGACTCGCTGAACTTATGGCCATAAAGAAAGGAGAAGGCTATAATACAACCATGTCATGGATTCGGTCAAAAGTATCCTTAATTTTGCTATCTTGAGATAAGCCATATTATGTTTGAGAGGCTCACGTAGGAGAAAATGCAAACTGTTAAATATTCAGGACACTGAGTTTGACATTATTATAAAAACATTTCCCAAAATTCTCTATTTTGATGTTATTGTAATAAAGTTTTTTCAGTATATTTTTTACAGTAATGGTAATGGTAGTGATTATTATTATTATTATTATTATTATTATTGATCTCGTGACAATTGAAGAAGATATGAAATATAAATTTTAAAGCAGTATTTTTTAATAAGTTTCGAGTCCAAATAATAATTAGTGTTTTTTGAATTATTGTTGTTAACATTGTTGCTATCATAAATTATTATAACTACAAAAGTTACAGTGACTAACATAATTTTTACTCAGTTGTGCCACAAGCCAGTTGATGTTCAAAGAACTGTGCATGAGATCAGCTCGTGAAGGTGGAATTTTCAAGTCCGCTGGAAGCAGGTAATTTTCACTATTTATCTGAAAATTAAATAAAAAGAGACATCCAAAGTAAGGATCTACAGGTCATTAATGTATTGTAAATTAATAACTTAAAGTCATTTTCAAAATTGCAAACTGGCCATAATTTATTTCTTTTAGTTACAATAAAATAATATGATACATGTAGAATCAAGGTTCATAACCGGTAAAAAGTTAAAGGTAAAGTGACTTTACTTAATGTTGGGGGGGAGGGAGGGGGGGAACTCAAGATATCCCTGGGTGGGCAGGTGCGGTGCGGCCCCTCATACCCTGAGCCTGTTTAAGACAAATATCGCTGATTTTCCTACTCTGCTTAAGACAGAATTCCGATTTTTGATAACCTGTTTAAGACATTTCACCCAGTTTAAGACAAAATTTAATTTGATAAATCGATACCCTGATTAAGACAAAAAATGATAACTTCGATAACCTGTTCAAGACAAAAATCCTGAAAAACATACCCTGGCTGGCAGCACGTCCCCCCAGGGGTATCAATGGGGGGTATCAATGGAAGGCAATGGTGCAACCTTTCCCCTCCACACTCTGTCGATGCTCTGTTTTTCAGGTATTAATAGCTAAAGCTACACAGATCAGAGGAAAGTAAAACAGACGGTAGCACTACCCAGGGTCGAACTGGGGACCTCTTCCTCCGAACTAACTGAGCTACGCATGCTCAGCTACAAATATTTATAATGTGCAAAGCACTTTCCTTGCATATATTTGAAATATTCATCCTCCATTTTTGACAACCTCTACATCCACTCAAAAACTCTGCTCCCTATGCACCAATATAACCACAAGAGAAGTATTAAAAGTAATTGCAGGGTGAGGAATACTGCAATTGGGTGTTAAATATATTCTATATACAACGCTAAAAGTTAAAAAATTAAAATATTCAAACCAAACGTTTTTGGCTGTTTGCCATCATCAGGGTTAAAATGGGTGACCGTCCGCGCGTACATTTATATCTTATGTAATTCCCAAAGGGAAAAGTTTGGAGACATAAGAAATGACTTGTTTGTTCAAACTGGGGCGGAATTGTTGGATCATTAGCCCCTCGACGATCCTACGCTTGTGAAAAGTCTGTGCCGAGGAGAGAACACGCCAAGTGAAAGCATTTGATGGGTTTTCCCGCAGGTGTTTTGCAGGTTCAGAAGTGTGAGCAGGATTTGAATGCTCTGCAATTCGTACTGCTAGGTTTCGTACAGTCTCGCCAATGTAATCAACGCCACAAGAACAATCACCTTTGCAAACAACTTTGGATCTGTGAGTGTTTTTGTCTTTGTTTTTAAAGAGGGTTTTGATTTGCCTTGTTTGCGACAGGATTATAAAAATAAAATTGAAATTAGTGAACTTGTTGAGTTTTTCAATAAACGTCTTACTGAGTTTTTTGCTTTTACCGCAAAAAGGGAGCTTGATGAAAACTTTCTTTCGTTCTTTGAAGAGAAAATTTGGAATGATATGTTGTCATCTTGGGGCGAGTCGTTTAGAAAGTTGTTGATTGTATGCGAAATAAAACGTTTCGGAAAACCCTGACCATTTTCTCGATACTGCCTTTAGTTATACCAACAAGTTCAATTGCAACGTTTTCAAGAAACCGGGGAAACTACCAACACATTGGAAATCTGAGGTCCCTACCAAGTGGAAAAGGAATTGCATCACTAGCGCACTCCACAGCGCCAAACGCATCTCTACCGATTTTGACAAGGACATAAAAACTCTAGAAACTTCTTTCATAAATGCAGGTTATCCGAAACGTTTTATTTCGCATATAATCAACAACTTTCTAAACGACTCGCCCCAAGATGACAACATCATTGCGAATTTTCTCTTCGAAGAACGAAAGAAAGTTTTCATCAAGCACCCTTTTTGCGGTAAAAGCGAAAAACTCAGTAAGATGTTTATTGAAAAACTCAACAAGTTCACTAATTTCAATTTTATTTTTATAATCCTGTCGCAAACAAGGCAAATCAAAACCCTCTTTAACAACAAAGACAAAAACTCTCACAGATCCAAAGTTGTTTACAAAGGTGATTGTTCTTGTGGCGTTGATTACATTGGCGAGACTGTACGAAACCTAGCAGTACGAATTGCGGAGCATTCAAATCCTGCTCACACTTCTGAACCTGCAAAACACCTGCGCGAAAACCCATCACATGCTTTCACTTGGCGTGTTCTCTCCTCGGCACAGACTTTTCAAAAGCGTAGGATCGTCGAGGGGCTAATGATCCAACAATTCCGGCCCAGTTTGAACAAACAAGTCATTTCTTATGTCTCCAAACTTTTCCCTTTGGGAATTACATAAGATATAAATGTACGCGCGGACGGTCACCCATTTTAACCCTGATGATGGCAAACAGCTGAAAACGTTTGGTTTGAATATTTTAATTTTTTAACTTTTAGCCTTGCATATAGAATATATTTTACTAAGCGAACATTATGGACATCATGGGTGTTAAATAATAATTGAGTACTGGTAAGCGTGAAATGAGCATAAACATCAGCAAAAGAAAAGGAGCTTCTTCCTGTCTCGATCCACCACATTATAATGTGGCTTGCAAAATTATGCAAATAATTATAAATTTTTGTGACCCAACTGAACGAAACAATATTGACCTAGGTAAAGACCAGAGTATCTCTTCATTCCTGTCTGACCAGCTGTAAGCTGGAACATTCACTGAGGAGAAGGCATACAAAGGGTACAATGTATATGTCAACTCTCCCAGATTATCCGGGTGCATTATCATCCAGGTTCCTGAATGAATCTCCTGCTCTCCTACATGTATATGGACCACCAGATTTCCCACACAAATGTGACTTTAAACCTTTGCCCTGCTGTAAGCTAATATTTTAGTCCTAAATTTTCCTGGAATCCACGAATTTCTGGCTTCTGGTTGTGCCAACTCAAGAGTTCATTTTATGCAGGATTTTAACACTATGGCAGTAGATTTTCTTGCATATGGAAGGAGCTCTTATGCTAGAAGCCCCTTGGATTCATGATCAGGCACATTAGAAATTTTATGGCTGAAAAGATAAAAATGATACCTGGCCCCTTAGTCCACTTTTTCAGGTGGGCGGTGCAATTCGATACTGAGGGGACCCCTGTCCATTTTTTTTTAAGGGAGAGAGGGTTAATTTATGGGGTGTCAAGTTCTGGTTTGGCCCAATTCTTGAGGGAAGGGGGTGGGTACATTTTAGGGCGGGTTGATGCAAAGAAGAAATCTCCAGGTTTTAGATTTCCAGGAGTTGAGGAAATTCAACTTACATGCACTGTAGCGCCGACAAGATAAACAAAGGACATAATTTTTCCAGGTTTCTTGCATTGCCTCAGATATGAACGAACTGTGTGGAGCAAATCTGCTACCTTGCATTGGCGTTTGCAAATGACTAATAAGCCAAAAAGAAAAAAAAAACAAACAGTAGTTTTACAACTGCATGGTTCTGATTGTACCAGTCTGGTCACTTTGTTGGTTTTGTAGCTTATATGTGAAGCTCCCTGAAGATGAAGACCCAAAAACCTGAGGCCTCCTCTCTCTTTAATTATTTTGGAAGACCCTTACCTTTTTTCTTTTAGCCTGATTATTTTGACCAATATTAATAACACCCCACCTTTAAGCTGAAATTCATCCATGGCAATCAGATTCCTGCGATAAGCAATGCGAATTTTCATAACCAAAACAAACAGTCAAAAAGCCTGTCAGATGAAAGTGGGCCTTAATTTACGCATGCTACATGCAGATACAAAAGTTCTCTTTGAGTGCTGAAAAAAAAAATGCGCTCACTCATGAAATATTCTTCAACACGAGAAGAGAAATTTGGTATCTCCAAGGGACCATGTAACATTCTATTTATTATTGTTTTTATAAACACCAATGAAATTCTAAATAATTTCACAATAACATGATTGTTATCTTCATGTGTGAAGATATCATTGTTAGGGTTTCCATTGGGTGCCCTGTACATTGTGGGTCATGTGATTTACCATAAAGTGTATAATGGTGGTACACGAGGTTTTTGTCTTTCATTAAATTCGTGGTTCCGCCATCTTCAAAGTTGATAGTTTGTTTTGTTTGTTGTGAATACATCACAACTGGTGACAAGGTTTTCTTTGGGATTGCTTTGATCAAGCACAGGCGCAAGCACCAAGTACGAGTAGAAATCAAGCTGTATCAGCAAAGTGACAAAATACGTGGTGGGAATGGATTGGGAGTCCTACACTGAGGAACTGGACTTTTATTTCCTTGCTAACAGAGTTTCAAACAAAGAAATTTTCCGGCAGAGACTAATCAACTAGTTGAAGACCTGGTGGGGCCAGCATTGCTAAAAGAGGATGCAGTCACATACGAGATGATCGTGGAGAAACTGCAAAGACAATTGAAACCCGAAAAATCTGGCTGGCTGGTAGCCAGGTACGAGTTTGATAACCGTGCAAGGAATCAAGGTGAGCCAGCTAATCACTATGTAGCCACCTGGAAGAACTTAGCCACTGAATGTAAGTTTGGGGAGGCAATGCCGAACGAGAGCCTTCGCGACCATTATAGTTTTGGGCATTCATGACTCCAAGATCATAACGGAGTTGCTGAAGGTGAAATTTGCTGAACCATCCTTCGATCTCGCAGTCCAGAAGTGTTTGGCCATAGAGCAGGCCAACAAAGACGGTCAGGTGCTTCAAGGAGAGCAGGAGCTAAGTGCTCAAGTCCATAAACTCAACCTATCTATAACCAAAGGAAGCCAAAATGTTCAACTAAATACTTATAACCTACCAAAGCAACAGGGTTTGCGGGGTAGAGACACAATGGCATTTAAGTCTTGTTACCTTTGCACAGGCTCTCACCATCCAAATAAGTCCCAATTTAGCAAAGAGCATTGTTTTCATTGTGGTATTGTTGGACACACGCAGCGAGCGTGTGCTAAGAAAACAGTTGAGGCCGGGGTAAATGTAATGAAGGGTGCAGACTCAGAAGAAAATGAAGGAGAGTATGGTGAACTTATGGCTGGTAATTCTAATAGAAAACCTTTTACCCTAAAGGTCCTCCTTGAGGGGAGAGAGGTACCCATGGAACTGGACACAGGTTCAGCAGTGTCAGTTATGAGTGAGGGGTTGTACCACAAGTCCCTACGTCATGTACCCCTAAAGAACACTACATTGAACCTGCGTACCTTCACTGGGGAGGTACACTGTAGTGAAACCACTTGGGTTTTGTGCTGTTACAGTTGAATACAATGGGCAGTTGAAGGAGCTCCCAATTTATGACGTAGGGTGAGTGAGGGATCTAGTACCTTTTGGCAGAGAAGGGCTGGAGTCCATCCAGCTGAATTCGCCTCTGTTTCAGTTAGACGCTGCTGATATTGCTCTTGCCTCAGAGGAAGTCTTGAACAAACATGCAAATGTGTTCTCTGATGGGCTAGGAATGCTTAAGAATATAAAGGCATGACTCCACCCTAAAGAGGGTGCAAAGCCCTGGTTCTGGAAAGTTCGGCCATTGGCATTGGCTCGTAAACCATAGCAGCGAAATCTCAGTCTGTCATGGAATTCTGATGTGGGGAAGTAGAGTAACTGTGCCAGCTAAATTGAGAGAGAGGGTTCTGGAAACACTTCATGAAGGGCACACCAGTATGATCAAAATAAAGGGGGTGTCTCGTGGGTATGTTTGGTGGCCAAATATTGACAAAGAAATCGAAAGTACTGTCTGAAAAATTGTGTTGGGTGTCAGGAAGCTGCGAACAATCCAGCCCTGTCACCTCTGCATCGTTGGGAGTTTCCCGCCCTTCCCTGGCAGCGGCTTCATGTGGATTTTGCCGGGTCTGTTAAGGGGAAGATGCTTATGGTGGTGATTGATTCACACAGCAAGTGACCCAAAATTTTCATGATGGATAATACTTCTGCTGAATAGACAGGTAACACACTATGCTCTCTGTTTGCCTGCTTGAGGCTCCCTGATCAAATCATGTCTGACAATGGACCTCAGTTCACATCAGGGGTTTTCAAGTCTTCCATGAAAGAAAATGGCATTGTGGAATTTTCCTCAAATGGCTGCAAGGCACAATGGCTGAGCGAATAGGGCCCCGTTCTGTACCAAGGGAAGATGAACGACCACACCTGAAAGCATCATGTAGAACAGCTTCGCCACAGCAACCTTCAGCCATTTTCAGCCGAAGTGACTGGACATTGTGTGGTTCCTGCAGCCATAGACCTAAGGAATTCCTTGGTGGTAGGGCCTACGCTGGAGGAGCCAGCACTCAGGGTCTTTAAATAACTGAGGAGAAAGTGCTGCC
Organism: Montipora foliosa; assembly: GCF_036669935.1. Classification (NCBI taxonomy): domain Eukaryota; kingdom Metazoa; phylum Cnidaria; class Anthozoa; order Scleractinia; family Acroporidae; genus Montipora; species Montipora foliosa. The sequence continues at coordinate 38,490,846 of NC_090876.1, forward strand.
TTTGTAATTACATCTGCAAATGGTTAGACTCTCTAGTCTTCTCGGATAAGGACAATAAGCCGGAGGTCCCGTCTCACAACCCTTCAATGTTCATAATCCTGTGGGACGTAAAAGAACCCGCACACTTGTCGTAAAGAGTAGGGCATGTAGTTCCCAGTGTTGTGGTCTGTCTATTGTGGTGTATCATGGTCGGGAGGGTAAATGCTCAGAGATATTAGCAACACCAAGCTACTCTAAAAATCCAAGGGTAAATAAAGATATATGATATAAGATAATGACTGCCAGAAGTGATCCTGGAAGAGGATATACGGTACATTCCTCTGGACTTTACAGTCAACATTTGATTCAAAGACAAGGAGCCTGTTTCTACCAGAGTTGTCAGAGTTGTCAAACCACCTCAGTGATTGAAGAGCTATGTTTGTGACTGAACTGTATGCTCACTATGAACTGTTAGAAAGTTTGGACACTAGTTTTATTGAATTTATACCATTTTGTTTTTGATCTTAATCTGTACCCTGTTTACCTCATACTTTGTAAATTTGTGGGGGAGGAAATTCTTAGGTTTTCTCTAGGGTGCCCTGTACATGTACATTGTGGGTCATGTGATCCACCATATATGGAGGTACACAAGGTTTTTCGTTTTTCATTAAATTCCTGGTTCCGCCATCTTGATAGTTTGTTTTGTTTATTGTCAATACACCACAATCATGTTTTCGTGTGAAAGCTCACTTAGTATTTCATTGAGTGTTTAAAAATATTATTGCATTTCCAAAAGAAAACTTATATATTGGCATATGCTTCTCCAAAAACTAACACTCATAATTTTCAGTAGAATTTTTTGACAAACGGAGCATTAAAAACTCAGGTCCAGCACTCAAGGATGTCGAATCAAAAGAGGGACAAAAAATACCTTCATATCCTGCATCTTCAAGCACATCTCTCAGCTTTCGCAGCTCAGTATCATGCTTTTTTTCTTTGGGACTATTTCCACAACAACTTATAAGGAGGGCATACTTTTTCACTTCATTGTCTTCTGTTAAGAAAAAATAATGTTAACATTGTCTTGAATACATTTGGGATTGAGAAAGTTGAGAAAAATATTAAAGTTGTTCTCATTGACTTAAATTTGAAAGTTCTCTGAGACCCTGTTTCACAGTGGGTGTAAAAAAAGAGAAGCAACCACAGATACTGAACAAAAGTTACCGATTGAAGATCGAATCTCACGGCATGGATTTAAAAAATACTGAAATGACCTTTATTGTAATAAAGTTTGAGTTACAGCCTTATATTACCAGTAGATAAAAACTACCAATAAAATGTTGTTCTCCAATTAATTTTATATAACAACCTTTTTTACAAGGCAAATTAAAATGAAACAACTTTGGAGAGGTGATAAGATGCTACAAATTGTGGCACAAAATTGACTTTAACCCCAGGTGTCCCAGAACTCCCCCAGTTGACAAGGAAAAAGTGTCTGGCATTAGCAAGACAGAGTAAAAACTGGTTAGTCTTGCTCCCTGGAGTGAATGCATGGGTTATATACAATGTAATTGACATGAGTGCACCAGATACATGTAAGGTCCTGTGAGATAAGACAGTTACAAAAGAGAGCTTGAATGATGTGACAACAGATCTTTCTAATGTTAAACCAAAGTTCACAAAATCATTCAATACCTGCATTATAAAAAACGTCTTCAGCGACATTATTCTCTTCTTGGCAGGGAAGCTGATGACTTTGTTTGTGGTCATCATCGTCCTCTACTTGAGTCGGCGTACGTGCATCTGGTTTTGTGTCCAGTTCTGCTTGTCCTCTACCTTTTGAATCACCATGCTCTTCCTGAACTGGACTGCAAGTAGTCACTTTGCTATTGGTATCTTTAGCACCCTGAGATTCTTGTATGGGGTTCGGTGGCAAAGGTTTCAAGTTGGTTGGGGATTTGGAACTTTCTTGACTGTAATATGCCACTTTCTTGGAATCTGAGAAAATCAATATTATTTTTTATTTTGAAATATTTAAAGAAACAGCTCAGGATACCACTGAGTAATATATTACAGTATTATTTCAAACCTTGCAAGAAAGTAATATTTTATTCATGAAATGAATTAGTTAGAATCAAAGATGAAGTTTCATACATATATAATATTCTAAAAAATCCATTTCATTCCACTCTTACAGGATATACATGTAACTTGAACTGGCAAATGTGTGATAACTTATTAAACTCAGTTGGTAGAGCAATGCAGTGCAAATTCCACAGTCAAATTGGGTTTGATTCCCTTTCGCGCCTGGATATTTCAGGATTGCTGGCAGAACTGCTGAAATTGCTTTAAAGTGCTACGTACTATGCCCAAAAAATCAATCTTCTTTTTCTTTGGATTTCAAAACTGTGTCACAAAGTGACCAAAGTTTTATGCCCTGATTTTAAAAAAAAGGCACCTGTAATTCTTTAACTGGAATTTCCTTATTTATTATAATTAATGGTCCACCATTACTAACTTTAATATTTTGAGAGAGCTGAATCAAGGAGAAAATGACGTCAAAGACTCAATACAATCATGTAGTTTAAGGATATAATACTTGTGTACACGGCTGAATTAATTTGTAGCACAGTCTTTTCAGCCTTTCAGACTATTAAACTTGACAATGTGTTTTGCATATAATTATAATAAGCTGCGTTAAATTACACACTGACATTTTAAGCTTGTGAGTATTAATGACGTCACTTTTCCCTAGATCCAACCCTCTGAAGTCCAATTGGTCAGTTTTGAACGTGACGGACCGATATGAAATCCAAAACTTTCACTCAAAGTAAACAACCTTTGGATAAAAATCAAAGCTCAAAATTCTGCCAGTCAAGTGTTAAGCAATAAAAAAAAAGGAAATAAAAAAAAGGCAGTCACTGTGATAATTATTTTTTATCATAGTAGCACTTAATAACTTTCATTTCATGTCCATTCTGCAGTTAGAATATATAACAACGTAATTTCCTATATTCCAAAACAATTCAAAGATTCATTCAATTTCAACTCAATGCAAGCAATAAATTTAATTATTGATGAGTTCACATTCAAGAGGAATTGAAGCTGATTACTAAAATACTATTATGAGATGTAGAGCTTCAAGTTGACAAATATCCCGTTATAAAGGCACTTTGACTTGACATCTCTGACCCATCGCAGCTGTTTGCAAGCCACATTGTATATTTTAATAAGTTAAATGTATAGGCCCCGCCCATTTTTGTCGTTTCTTTCAGCATGCATCAAAAATTGATTGCATCGATCATATCTGGCCATTTACTTGGCTGGATACTGCATCGAAAATTAATGAATGAGACATTAAAATGTGCACACTTATTTCCAATTTTCTTGTACACTTTGCCTTGATTTTGAAAAATGTTTCCAAAACAAGGTGGGTTAAATCATGGGGATGATGGTACGAATTACTTCACTGTACAATCTAACTGTGAGTTAATTGAGCAAGAAAATCAAAATATATTACATGTATACAGTACGTGCCAACTTTTTTTTGAGTTGGCATTAAGATGACATTTTCATCCTGACAGCACCAGTATTTTCATACTGGAAACTAGAGTCTGATCATACTGAAGATGTTTCATTAAGTTTTGTAGAGTTCCATGCAGCAGCCTGGACTCTGAGATAAAATAATAATCAAGTGGCTCAGATTGATGCAGGCCATCATATCACTGCTAATATTCAAATTGAAAAATCAGAGATTATGGCAAAAGTGGGATCATTCTGCGACACTGACTTTTAGGGATATTCAAGGTTCAAGTTTATTCTTCCAAATATGGCCACTAATTATTTCATTGAACAAAGTTTTTCAATATTTAATTTGAATAATTAAGGCACAAATATACTGAAAGTTCTTGATTTTATAGGCTTTAAGATCACGTCTTAAGCCTGACAGTATGTTGTCACATATAATTATTTAGAAGAACAAGAGTTTTATGATGAAGTCAAGCAGGGTGCCCCATGGTCTGTAATACACGTACTACTAATTAATTTCCCCTCCTTTATCAAAAACATACAGATTGCAATTATACACAAAAAGAAAATATATTGAACCTGAAACTTGGGTTTCTGCACTGTCTGTTTCCATCACATCTTGTGCAGGAAGCTTGCAGCCTCTGCGAATTTCATCGACAACATCCAGTCTCTGAACATCTGTATTTTTCATCAATTCCAAGAGATCCTTAACACTCTTTTTTGTTTGTATCATTATCTCAAACAGGCCTGTCATTCTCCCTTTTGCTTCACCCTCCAATTGTCTGACATCCTCAGTTGACATACCCATGGCACCAGCAACTCCTCTCCAATCATGGTTCCTGGCATCAGGTACGTTCATCATCTTTTCAATTTTTGCACGCAGACTGTAAGGGATGTCCTTAACTAGTGTGCCTGTGTGATAAATTATACATATTAACAATCAGTGTTGTCAAAATGTTTTTTTTTTCTGTGGCAGCCAGTAACCACATGGACTGTGGCTTTCTGCTGGCTGAGGAACGAAAGAAGCAGAAAACGTTTTTCTCACACGGGGCTGGGAGTCTGGGTACAGGTATGCGGGGGGTTTCAGGTCACGTGGCTTGTGTAAAGTTTCAGTTTTTGTTTTGTCATCTGCCATTGCCTGACATGCCCCGCCCACCCACCTGTGAAGTACTTGTAGAATGTGTTCAGTTGAGGTGAACTTTAATATTCTCTAGCCACTTTTTTGTGTCATAATTGTAAGACAATTATGTTATGTTAAATAAATAAAGGTCAGGCTGTGTGGTTCGGCTTGGCATGGCTCCCAGCGGTGTGTGAGAAGTGGTCCCTTTGCTCACAAAATTTATGGCCAGCTTTGCTTGATTCGGAAAATTTCCAGTGTGCTTGATTTCTTACGAAATTTTCGTGTTGCTTGAAATCTACCAACAAATTCATAAAGTAACTCTCTGAATAGAATGATGTAATTCCCTAATACTTATTGTTGTCCCTATGCATTAAAAATACGATACATGTACATAGATAGAAAACTATATATTATTACAGCTTTAGGTGAGAGATTTACTAAGTATCCCCTGAAGGCTCCCCTCCCTGCTTGCCAAATTGAATTAAATTAATTAATTATTGTGTTCCAACGAATCGATGGAGGACTCATTCTAATCAGGTCATTTTACAAATGTCCCGAATATGTTTTGCAGGTATCGACTGTGGTGATAATGCACCATAATGTCCTATTTCTCCACACTGTCATAGGACCAAGCAATACAATACATTACTTAATTGACCACTCCCCATAGGGGCTTTTCAGGGCCAATGAAACACAATCAACGAAACGACAGAACACAGCAACGACAACTGTTAAGAATCCCAACTGGCCTCCTTGGTGGGCTCCTGAGAACTGAGTGTTCAGCTTTGGTATTTTACTACAACCGAGGAACTGATAATGGCTTAATTTGCATCGAATCTGGAAAAAAAATGCACAGGAAGAAGGCGACCCACAATATAATGGCAATAAGGTTACAATAGGCTTTTTAATTGAGAATCTTTTTGTAAAAATAATTATCTTTTCAGGTCTTTTATCGGGATTCCCATACAGATCCTTATAATTTTCTTGGCTTTCCCTCACACTGAGCTTGGGGTGCCTGTGTCTCAGTTGGTCAGAGTTCGCTCTCTCAAACTGGTTGCTTCTGTGGCTAAATGAGTACCGGTAATATGGTAAAGCATCAATTTCAACCACGACTGTTGTTTGTAGATGTTTGCCTCACTTTGCTACTTTATGGCCAATATTTTGAATGCATGAGAAATGTTGAGGTCAGTATTGCAAAGCAAAACCACCTATATTTGAACTCTTTATAGATAAGCTTATTATTGGTTAATTACTACAGCCCAATGAAAATGTGTGACGCGTTGCCGATTCCATTTCAATCGGCACCAATTAAAACCTGTACAAACATTCAGTGAATTGGAAGAAATTGGTACCTGATTCCGTAATCTCAACAAGTTCTCAAATTGTATAAGCCATATGTGAGTGCAATTTGAGAACTTTCAGTTATTGAAAACATCACTTATGCCCATAAATCATGAAATGCATGAGCAAGTTTATATGATTTCCTATGCAAACACCCATTTTGTATTTGTATCCTAAGTAATAATGACATGATGATGATTGCAGATGCTAATAAATGTAGGCTAGATCTATAATATTATAGGCTAATGTGTGGTGGGTCCTGTCTATATTCCTTACCTAGTGTGATCACAGGTGGAGATGACTGTTCTTGGTAATTTGACTCGCGACCAATCTCTGGCAATTCATGAGCATGGTTGTAGACAGGTGATTGCGGCACTGGACTGAACTTATACATTTCAGAGTCACTCGAGCTAGCAGGTGCTGAGTGTGGTGGGGGTGACAATCCTCTTCTACTAAACTGCTCTTCCATAGGTTCCTCTGAATCTGTAGGAAGACTCTGTGATCTTCTCATGTCTGGTGGAGGGTAATTAAAACAACTTTTACTTTTTGTAGAAAAGTACCACAAAAAAAGGCAAAAACAGGTGGCATAAAAACAAAAGGAAACGAGAAGCAACCCATAACGGATCAGTTGCCTTAATTAATTTAAGTAAACTTTTAAATGCTGGGAGTGATATGGAATTTAATAGAATCACCATCTTTCAAAGAAAATTATTGTTTCATTGACCCTCCTCCCCACCTAGCCTATGTGTAGTCGTACCCTACCCCCGATTTTTGCTTCGGGGGGTAGGGTACGGCTACACGTAGGCTACTCCCCACCAGGACAAATATGTTATGTCCCCGGTGTCAAGCACTTATCACAAAATGTTGTGCACGGTTTGGCCTTCAACATTGTTTAGGAGGTGTGGGGGAGAAAGTTGGCAAGGTTGTTCAATTGGTTTGGAATTAGAAGTAGTCTGAAGGAAAGGAAAAAAGGAAACAATTAACTTTATTTGAAGGTTTAGGGTAAGGGTTAGGATTTGGGCCGTTGGCAAAATGTGGATCGGACGGAATTGGACCACATCGGACTGGTTCAGACCCGACCGGACTGGATAAGATCAGATTGACAAAACTTGGACCGGATCAATGACACCAGACAATGTGCTCGAATTCTGTGCCTTTCTCTCGGGAATGTCAGTTGATGATGGGGTGTGCAGCAAAAATATCCATTAGTTTATGTTAGAGTAGAATCCCAACTACATGTATTCTGCGGGCTCTCCTTTCGTCAACTGACGTTCACTTTCTCTTGCTAAATCAGGCTATTGTGCAATTGGGACCGGGGTAAAGTAAAAAATTGTTGTCAGTTTTCATGTTTGAAGAAGAAGACCGTTGCGTATGTAGTCAATTTGCTTATTGATGTCAATTCGTCACATCATATCTTCCATAATTCTGCCTTGGAATTAGTAATCACCTCTGGATAAAAAACACTTCGACGATTCTCAATAATAAGGAGACGACTACACAAGAAAGAAAGGCACAGAATTCGACTTCTCCTGTCTTCAGCAAGTTGTCTGGTGACCATCTACTTTTGGGAGTGTTATTGATCCAGTCCAAGTATTGTCAATCTGATCTGATCCGGTGTGGCAGTGTGTACCCCCGTGACATGTGTATCCCCGCACACATATCACTAGTGATATGTGTACCCCCGGTAGGGATACAAAAAGCACTGAAGCTTTGTACCCGGGCCTCCAAAGGCTTCAAGGAAAACATGGAGGCTACGAGGGACAGATTTTGTGGGTTTATATTTTAAAGTTTCAACCGATTCAAAATATAAAATATATCACTGACTACGAGTACCGTGATAAGCGTAGCCCCGAGATATGTTGGGGATACACATATCACTGAACTGGCGATCTCAGTGATATGTGTATCTCCTGGCTAGCGCGCTGTCGTCTGTCTTGTTTTTAAATTTGTCAGTGATAATTGGGAATCAATAATACTTGCTGTCAGTTGATGGAATATTTCATGCACTTACGTACGTACTAGCCAGAAAAAAAGCTAGTAGCTAGTAATTTGCTAGACAGGTGAGAACGCCGACAGGCCAGGAGATACATATATCACTACGATTGTGGTCACCAGTGATATGTGTATCCCCAAGATATGTTTTTGTTTTAATGACAATTTTGATTCCTTTATATTTCCAGTAGATTGTTTGATGTTTGCTACTGGTCCATAAGTCGTGTCTTTACAGTTCTGATTGTGGAAGATGGTTCAGTTGCAAATAAATGGTTTCTAGTGTTGGTACCTTGAAAAAATCATGTCTGATCTGTGTTCACCGATTTCCATCCATTAACACAAGCTAGCCGTAATTATTTATTTTTTGGAGGGGAGGGGGGTGGGGGGTGGGGGATACACATATCACTGGCCGCCATATTGGAGGGGATACACATATCACTAGTGATATGTGTGCGGGGATACACATATCACGGGGTTACACATATCACTGCGACACTGGTCTGGTCCACTCTGATCCACGTTTTGCCAACGGCCAATTTTTTGAAGTAGAAACTGTGGAGCAATGGAAGGCATTGAAGAGTAAGCTGAAGCAGAACAAAGAGACAACAAGAATAGAAGGATACTGGAAGAAGAAAATACAGAGCGAGTATTATTCAACGGATAGAGAAAGCCATGGGTGGACAAATTAAAGGCAATAATGATCCGAAGAAATTAGCATCAATTGTTTCTGAATAAATGCAAGAACAGGTTAGAAAAGGAGAAGGGGATTGAATATCGAATCAGCCAAATGCAGGGTACAGTACATATACGGGTAGGTTAGCATTAGGTTAGGTTAGGATTTACCCAGTTAGGTCAGGTATTATGCTCAAGTTTAAATAACAGTAGCAAGTTAATAATTAACTAGGATGAAATTCACAAATCACAGGTACATGTAGAATATAAAATTGGAAGTAACTTTTTATTTATTCAAGTCTTCCAGCACAGAGATCAACTCAAATCAAATGTTGGTTTTTGAGGAGAAAGGAAAACCGTAGTCCTCGGAGGAAAGCCTCTCGTAGCAGGGGGGGGGGGGGGGGGAACCAACAGTAGGCCTAGCCCTGGTGGGATTGTTCTCACCACAATGCCAATTAGGATGCTGCCAATCTCTTACATAATTTCAGACTGTAAATCATAAAGATTGCAAAGTGGAGTCTTGAATTTGGAAAGCAAAGTTATCTTTTGAATATTAACAACACTGGCGAAGTGATTAAACGGGATGGATTGCGCAGAGTCTCACGCACAATATACCCCAATGCTGGGACATTGTTTGCTGTCCAACCCACGATCGAAATAACGATGTTCATAACGTGACAACTGGAAGTGTGTCGAAAGTGTGCAGAAACCTACCCTGTCCACTCAGCCTTCTTTCTTCATTTTCCAGTTCTTCGGCCAAATCATTGTGTTTGAATGCATCGTCTTTTAAAGCATCGATGAAACCCTGGAAAGCGTTTGGCCCTCGCTTCTCTAGCAAGTGGATCAAAGCTTGGGTTGCAACCGTGGGTCCATTATTTGTTTGTCTCGCTGCAATTTCTTCCTTGTCCGAAGAAGTGAAGATACGCGAAAGAAATGCCGCCAAAACCGACGGGTTAGAAATTCTTAGCATGATCGCGCTTGTTTTGTTACACAGCACTTTCTTGTGCAGGGAATCCATTTTATCTTCAATCGATCAAAAATGCGTCTCCAAGGTGTCTTTGTGTCGACTCTTCTCAGGTCAAAGGAAATAAAATTACTTTGTCGCCCACGTCGGGTAGAAATAAGCTAGGTTCAAAGCCGTCAAAAGCTAAAAATATGCTTGGGGATTCTCCCGATAGTGAGGACCTCTTCCATTTTAACTACTTCCGGATGGTTTCTTGGAAACGCGGGAAACATGACGAAGATTTGTTGTTTCGATTCCTTGGCTTCTAATTGGTTGGTTTTTTCCTGGATTTTTGTCGAGGTGAATTGGCACATTTTCAGCACATTTTCGCTTTCCGACGCAACCTCGTTCCCAGGGTTCTCTCCTACTCGTACCCTAACCCTGGGAACGAGGCTGTTTCCGACGCTTCACTGAGAACTAGATTCAGTCTCCTCGCATAATATCTAAGTCCCGGAAACGAGGTCATTGCAAAGAGACTGGCGAAATATAAGCTCTATTTGGAGATTCCGGGGACTCTTATTTAGGCAGCATTTGCGGAAATTTTGAGTCACATAGTTCCCTGAAGTGTTAAATTCAAGCCAAGCGAAGGCAAATGTGTGGGTGTATTGACGTATATCAACGTGACTGATTCATGCTGTATTGTTTTGGAGGATTGGTGAATGTGTATGCGTTTCCTTGGATGTCAACTGCGTAAAGGCTAAAGCTAAGTAATTGCATTTGTCCTTTGTCCTGTTGTACTTTCGTATTTTGGATCAAAGACGTTGAAAACATTTGGTTCAGACGGTTATCGTTAACTTGCGAGGTGTCTTGGGCTAGCTGCGTTGAAAATGGCCGTCAAGTTTTCTGTGACGTAAAAGGTCTTAGCTTTGTCGTCGATGGTAAATTATCCAGGACGTCCCTCGTTACCCAGTAGATTCTTATGAATTCGAAGCTGCTGTAAATCGGGTATTATCTTCAATCCGAGAAGTTTTAATGGCGAATGGAACTGTGGAAGCCCTGTTTCCGTATTCATACGAGGTAAGAGATGGAAAAACCATAACATTTTCTACCGGAGAGAGGTTTACATTGCTAAACAAGACAAATAGGGATTGGTGGCATGTCCTCAGGAAAGGAACCCAGGAACCCATGTACGTCCCGGCCTCTTACATGAAAGAAATCATCAATCCAATTTACGAAAACGTGGAAAGTTTCGACAATAATCGCCCATACAATGGAGAAAGTGGAATTCACGATGAATATGGTCGAAACAATGAAATCACTGTCAGGGAAACCGACGAAGAAAGTACAATACCAGACAGGAATTACAACAGGAGTAGTTCTGCAGACCACAACAATATTTATAGAAAAAATATTAGTGTTGAAGAAGGCGTTCGAGAGACCAACTCTGTATCGGGACAGTCAAATGGAGACAAAAGTGGTGTTCCGAATGTGAAATCTCTGGCGAACGCTCTAGAAGTGGTGAGTTTATTTTTTATTAAGTACTACCCACGTTTCTTCTCTCCTTTGGCTCGTTTTTATTGTTATAGCGAACCCGAGGCGAGTTTGTTTGTTGCGATGTTTAAAAAATCAACAATGTTGATAAGCGATTGAAAACCGAAAATTTTGCAAACAAGTTTCGGCTTACGTTTTCTAATATAAGCTAATGGTTTGCATCTATAGGGGCCTATCATGATCCCTCTCGATCAAGATTGTTGGATCAATTAAGCTTACATATTATATAAATGTCCATTTACTTTTAAATGCTCAGTTAAAACTTTTTGATCCTCTGATCAAAAGAATCCACAACACGGTATGATTAAAATTCATCATCAAGCGAATTCCTTGTGACATTACAGCAAGGTTGCTGCCTAAGAAAATTTTCCGGGAGCTCCCAACATTAAAAGGTAGTAGCCCAAATCAATTTTTCAAGAACCCAGAATTACTTAATTATTAACCCAGCACCCCTGCACCCCCCTCGCGCAGAAGTCAGGTGGTCTTCCTAAGTTATGACAATATGAAAGATGTGAACGTGCCACAGGTAACTTACCAAAAAAACTGGTGTGTACCTTATGACAGTAAATGTTGCATTAACCCTGTAACACCCAAACCTGCCTAAACCGGCCAGACTTTTTACTCTGTCTAACGCCAGACGATTTTACTCGTCAATGAGGAACCCTCGGGAGTCAATAGGTTAATCATAATGTCTCCATTAATCACTCACTGAAAAACTGTCTCCATTAACCCATCGACATCCAAACCGGCCGAAACGGTCAGACTTTCGATGTTACTCTGTCTAACGCCAGACTATTTTACTCTGTCTAACGCCAGACTATTTTACTCTGTCTAACGCCAGACGATTTTACTCGTCAATGGGGAACCCCTGGGAGTCAATGGGTTAATCACTCACTGAAAATCTAATGTCCCCATTAATTTTGTAAATGAAGTGAAAAAAAGGAATCACATATTTTTCCAAGTTAATTAAACTCTGTTTATCTTCAAGATCAAGGGCGACAGTAGTCACAATTCTT
>NC_090876.1:38507987-38572987 GCF_036669935.1 Montipora foliosa
GTACCTGTGAGGTACTTTCTTGGTCAATCGTGAGCTGTCAGATTGGGCGGAAGGTGGGAACTTCCTTCTTCGTCGAAGAAAAAGCGAGCGCTTTCACAACAAAATTATGAGTAAGTTTTTATCAGTTTTCAACGAAAGAAACTACATTTTGCCGAAAAACTTACAACTTCGCTTATTTTTCACAAATCTCTTCTCTTAGAGAAGGCAACTGTGTCATTTCAGTGGTGTGTATATAAGGACGTGTTTGTGTTGCACCAATAGAAGGAGACTCGTACCAGGTCCTCGACATGAAAAATAACGCCTTGAACTTCAAATGTTTACGAAATCGAAGGTGACGAAGGTTTTTTAGCCTTTTTCCAAGATATATCATCTTAAAAATGGCGTATTTATGCAGGAATTTCTAAGAAACGTGTTGATTTATGTTTCATTTTATGAATTTTGCGCGTCCTTTTGTGAATTATGCGATTTTTCGTGAATTGTGCAATCGGATGCGATTTGAGGTCGATTGTGCGAAATCGCACCATCGCGTAATATCAGAAGGCCTGTAGAAATACTTTGTATGTGAAAGAAAGATGACTGACAAAAATACTGTTTACGTGAAATTCATAAGCCAAAATTAATGCTTGTAAAAAATAACACTTATGGCAGAATCAGGAGTGTTGATCAGATCTTTATTAACTCGGACATAAGGAAGAGACTGGCTTGGACGAAACTGGGAACCAAATACAGAAAATGCTGTTTTTTCTGACTCAGTGAGTTAAGCTTCAATCTGTTGGCCGACATGCACTTACTAACGTCACCAATGCAGGCTTCTAATCTCGAATAGTTAACACACCAGATTGACAAGAGTCAAATGGCATAATTATAAATCTGGGTATCATCTGCATAAAGATGGTATAGCATGCAATGCCTCTCAACAATAATACCAAACGGAGACACAAAGAAGATATATTAAACAGTGGTCCCAGAACAGCACCCTGCAAACTACACTCTGTCTGTAGGTTTTTCTTTCTTTCATCACCATCCATGTTATGTCCCCAGTGTGAACCTAAGCCTTCTTGTGAACCTAAGCTTGTGGCAGTTAACTGGTTTGTCAGAGCGGTTTTCAATTGAGCATCGAAAATAATTAGCGAATTACTTTGGTTTATGATTACTTCACTCAGTGATTGGTTCAAAGTTCTTGCGCCATTTTTTTTCAACCAATCAGAAGTGAAACCAAAACCAATCGTGGCTTGTGCGTGCACATTTTCCCCGCACTTTGTGTCGGTTGCGTGTAATTACTTAGAGTTTTGATTGGTTCATTGGATTCTCTCCGTCCTTTTTGATTGGCCAAAGTAATTACTTTGGTTTTGGTTTTATGACACTTGATTGAAACTCGCTTTAAATCATCATTTAATTAAATTTATTGGATTTTAAAATCATCATCAAGAGGTGAGGTTGGAGCTGGTGCCCCATGGTTGATCTGTTACCGGTAGGGGAAGGAAGTAACTATGGCAACCCTATTAGCATCTACCACCAACGGTACTGTCACACTGAAGGGAACCGGAAGAATCATGATATTAATTGTCCTTGAAGCTTTGCTTCCCAACCAAATAGTCATTTATCTCTCAGCTGAGGACATCATCAGCCGACATACCAGCGGACTGAAGGCATTTATTTACTTAATAAAATACATATAACAAACTTACTCGATTCTGACTGGCTGAGATTAGCACAGTTTTTTGTAAACACAGTGCAAAAAAGAGTTCATTTCAGTGCAATTTACTCACAGAATTCATTGTTTTGATTGGCTAACAAACAATAGGGTTTGGTAAGATCCAAACAAATCTTTTGTTTTGGTGGCGGTGAACTTCCTCTGTAATTTTGTTATGTATATTATTAAAAAGTAACTATACACGTCCTGTACTACTTTTCTTGTTCAACTTGGAAATAAGTTGCACACATCTACATCTACATCATTCTACTTGTTCCAGCACTCGGCAAAGTCCTTTTTGACCTTGTGGCTGTTTCTGCTTAGGGTGGCCTCATACACCAAAAGGCCTTTTTAGAGACATCACCGCCAAGCCGGTCATCCTGCTGGAAAGAACAGGACAGCCACAACACCGGGGGACTTTATCCCTACTCTTCTCGAATAATGCTTGGGTTGCTTAATGTCCCACCGAGAACTTATGACATAGAAGACATTTGTGAGACGGAGCCTACGGTTATAGTCCTTATCTGAGAAGACTTGAAAGTCTATTATTAATTAACCATTTGCAGACGAAATTACAAAGGCAGCACTTTCTCCTCAGTTATTTTAAGATCCTGAGTTGCACTGGACGTCATATGATTACCTATACAAACATCCAACATGTTCTCTTGGAGCAATAATAAATATTAACAATGTTATAATTATTATTACATGTATTATTATTATTATTATTGTTGTAATTATTGCACTTTGCAACAGTGCAGAAAATAATGGCTGTTGTGGCAAACTGCTGAAAGGTACATGACTTGTACAGTAACAAATGTTAAAACCGCATCCTGTCCAGGGTAGAACAGATGTTAGTTGCCTCTACTCCTGAAACCAGCCGTGAGGGTACTTCCAAGTTGGAAGTTTTTTTGCACGTTTGGCTTTTTAGGGACATGCGTACCCTTTCTGCAATGTTAGTGTTGATTTTTAGGAAGACAAAGCTTTATATGGGATTGCCACTTTTGTTTTGTTGTACTTGCTACTCAAGAATTAAAATAACAGTGAATAAAACTATTGGAATTTTGTTTTGTAACAGTGGCAGACAACCTCCCCTAGGATGGAGAATCTCGCGTAGCAGTTCAACTGATTGAAAAAAAAAACTTGTTTATATAAACGATTACAATGATGAAGAGGTTAGTTTTGAAACAATTTTGACATGCCCTGCAACTTCTGTTATTTCATGCTACATTATACAGTTATAACCATTTTGTGAAATTTGCCAACTGCTTGTTTTGGAAAGAGGATCTTTTTTAAGAAATATTTAAGGAAACAAAAGAAAAAAATGACTTGTGAAGTTTAAATGACAAGTTACATGTAAATCCTCCCTGTTCTTGAGATACAAAAGGAATTGTGACACCCGAAAATGGCCCGGGTAAGTTTTGAGAAAATGGCCGTCGGGCTCTCTAAAAATCTGTCTGACATCGGGCACTTGTCAAGGTGGGTTGTTATGTGCTTGTGTTATAATGTGACTCAATCTCTTAGGATCTACAATGTACTTCCAACATCCATTGACACCTCAAAATGGCCCTAGGACACCCATGCTGAGATGATAAAATTGTCCTGGCCATTAGGCAGAGAAAATTGTGCAACGTCTCGCTCCTGTGGTGTCATAAGTTTCCTTTTATATAGGGCTTGGGCTCACTTATGGGCTGTTTATGACCTTAAATACTTCCATCCCTCTTGATTACAACCCGTTTGAAGGAGAGTTAACTGTTAGGGTCTTAGCGAAAGACAGAAACCCGGGACATCACCCATTGACATTCATTGATAAAACGTGATTGACAATCGAGACTGAGTCGTCTGGTCGGCCGAGACAACCCGCAGAAAAGTTTACCTGGCGACTACATAGGCAACTCGAATTACTGTAATCAGAAACAGCACCCGACTTAATAAATGTACTTGTAAGGTAATTAGTACTGTGGATTTCAATAATGATTGATTTGCTGCAGCTGAGCATTTCCGCTGTTGTGAATACCTGTCGCTTTTACCAAGCATTGTCAGATAGGAAAATGCAAGAGACCATGATGTTATCACAAACATGTACTTGTAGGCGATTAGGAAATTGAAAGATGCCATTTTGAAAATAGCCATTTTGAAAATGCCAAACTTAAACCACACTTCCTAAAAAAATAGAACAGGCACACACTAAGAACTATGTGATTGCACGCTCAATGGCACCCATGATTACATCTCAACACGGCATGCATTTAAAATTAGGGGGTGGCGGGTATGGTTGCATGTAAGTGTATGATGGGGGGTAGGGTGCATTTACCGTGTTATGAGGGGGGTAGGGTGCATTTCAAGTGTATGAGGGGTGTAGGGTACATTGAAATGTATATGAGCATCGCAGCACACGAGTGCCAACTGAATTCACAGGTTTGTTTCCTGGCTTTTGAATACTATGGATTTTTTAAATTTCAAGCACTGTTGACACAGTGTGCAAACTTAAGCCAATGCTGTCATCAACTGTGCAAAGGGTTGCTCCCTGTTTTAGTCTGTCTCTTGTTATTTTAATAGTGGCTGCCTTCTCAAGATGGATGAAGGAAGAGTGTATTATTACCACCAGGGAGGAGCATCTGCCTGGGAACTTCCTGAGGTGAAGTCGGGGGCCTCAAAAAAAGTAGTCTGTACATGTAAATTCCATGAAGCAATCTCTTGGGTCATGTGCTCTCAGCGCGAGTGTTGTCTGATTTGTCAGGGCTTGAAATTAATGCAAAACTACAGTTGCAATTTTGCAACACGATCCGAAAATTTAGTCACAACTTCGCAAATTTTGGTCGCAAAAATACTCGCACTGCATTTTGTTGTAAGCAGTTTAGCCACATAAGGAATCATATGACCCCAGCTAACTTTTGAGTTTAAAAACCGCTGAAAAGGGCAAATGATATCTGAAGGAATGGAGTTGTGCCAATAACATTGCAGCTTAGTTAACACGACCCTCATGCTATTTTCACATTGAAAGAAAATCAATGGTGAGAAACAAAAAATTAATCTTTCTTGGTGTAGGAAAAGTAGCAGCAAAAAGTGGCAACTGCTAACGGAAGTAATTTGCAAAGGGCTGACTCTACAGTGATCCTTCAAAATCACAAATAATGTGCTTGTCAGGTGCCAAGTATATTCTGTGATAACTATCTAGATTTCCAGTGCAGATTAGGAAGGGGAAAGTCATTTCTCTTCTTTCTGCCGTTCTTCTTGGACTTGCTTCTTCCCTGTGGAACGAGTGTTAGTGCCCGGATGAAGCTTCATCCGGGCACTAACACTCGTGCTACGAAAAAGTAAAGTTTGGTATATCCTGCGACTGGCGACGGGAAAGAAATATGCTTTTTATGGACGATCTTAAGAAGCCATGTGGTAAAAATGAAAATCAAGTCAAAGTCTCTCTCTCTTGTTCCATCCCATCAGTTAGAATTGTGGCCGAAGATATGCCGATGGAGTTCGGAATACCAAAGTGTGCAATCCTATTGATGAAACGCGGAAAAGTGTTCCAAAGTGAAGAAATCATGCTACCGGGGAATAAAAAGAAAGATGCGATCACTGAATGTTTGATGAAAGAATGAACAAGTATCTACAAGTATCTTCGAGTTCAATTTAATTTGCACGAGTGAGTTTTTGAAAAAGTTTTTGAAAAATTGACGAGCCGAGCCGCTGCATTTGCAATTTCAGCTGCAAAAAAAAAACACAAGTCAAAAAATTCAAAAAAAAAAAAACAAAAAAAAAAAAACAAACAAAAAATTACTAAAAAAAAAATAAAAAACAAAAAAAAAAAAAAATGAAAAAGAAAAATTGTTTTTTGTTTTGAAAAATTTTTTTTTTTTTTTTTTTTTTTTTTTTTTTTTTTTTTTTTTTTTTACAAAAAAAAAGTTTTTTTTTTTTTTCATTGCCAAAAATTTTGGTCATTTTTGTTGAAATCAATTGGCCCTCATTTTCAATCAAAATCAATGTCTCAATGCAAACAAATTGTGTGTTTAATGTGTTTTTTTTTTTGGTGTTACACTTTGTGCACACTGGTTTTTTTTGCACTGTTTACACTTTTTGCACTGGTGTTACACTTGAACTGCACTGCTCTCAGCCAATTTTTCATGTGTATTAATGACTTAAACAAAACAACAACGAGCAGTATTCTCGAAGGGAAAGTGTACGTATCTATGGAGTTCAGAGAGGAGGGAGATAACAAAGACTGCCCTAAGAAAGGTTTAGAGTTCTTTCTTTGGGAGATGGGTTTAGATTTTTGGCAGGGGAGATTGATAGAGCCCACAGGGTTAGACGGAAAAGACAAGATGGCAGCCGTGCGATGTGAAGTGAAGTTCAAATTAAGGGTTTTTTGAGGGCCAAAGAAAGCGGCGCTGGAGGGGATGGTTTCACAGTTTACGAAGACCTTACTTTTTTTAACCGAAAACTTTTTACAGATGGCAAGAAATGAGCATAAAGATACTCCGGTGTGGACGATCGACGGTAAAGTATTTCTCAATGTTGATGGACGCGTTCGTCCATACATCCCGTCGGAAGATAAAACAAGGTTACCGCTCTACCCGCATGCCCGCTAAATGAAGTTTAGCAAATTCATTCTCATTAGTTTTATGGCATTTTGGAGCCCCAAGCCTTGGCAGTTGCATAGTTTTTAAAAAATATGATCCCTGTTCTGATATGTTTTTGTTTTTTTTCTTGCACTCATAATTTCTCTATACACACTGCAGAGCAGCCGCAGGAGGTTTCTATTTCTTTTTATTCGCTATTTATTCTATTCTAATATATATATATAATGGGGGTTAGCTTAGAAGATTTTATAGGGCGGCGATAGGCTTTTTTTCAACGATTGCTTTTTAATTAAATGTATTTTTCTTTTCCTCTTTTTTTTTTTTTTTTTTTATTACCAGTCATATCTCAGTTTATTTTTTTTTTTTTTGTTGTTAGGCGGTGATAATGAGCCTGATAATCCTGGACCTAACCCTAGTTTCTTGTTTTTTGAGTGGCCACGCTAATGTTCGGGGTTTAAACATAGCCCGATTAATTTGATGAGCTTGTCTCAATAATTTGAAACAGAAACTTCATACTTTTAGTATCTCTGAGACATGGTTAATTTATTCAATTTCAAGCGATTCTTTTGACATTCCAGGCTATTGTCCTATTATGCGCTTGGATACGTAAGGGATGGGAGGCGGTACGGAGGTGTTGCTTTCTCAGTGTCATCCCATTTGTTTAGAAGTCAATGGGCTTGAACTGTTATGGATAGAAATGAAGATTAATGCACTAACTTTTTTTTTGTGATGTCTGTTACGGTCCACCTTGTGTAAATGCTCAAGCCAACATTAATTTTCTTACGAATTTGCAATGTAGCGTTGATAGGGCTTTGTCTAATCCCCAAAATGCCCTCGTACTTCTTGGTGATTTCAATGCTCACTACGATCCTGTCAATCCGTCTCAGGGAAGCCATTTTGATGCACTATTTTTAACGCTGGATGGAATGTACCAAATCGCATCAAGTTAGATAGAATACCATTCTCGTCGCCAGAGCCCTCTGTTTCTTTTGGTCACGTGGTCGGCGAAACGAAAGGATCTGGTCGCACCTAAAAGTTTTTTTTTTTTTTTTTTCACTGGCTGAAAATTGTATGCGCAAAACAAAAATAGCCCAAAAAATAGCCCAATTCGATATATTAAAATTCAGTCCTCAAACTAAACAAACGACATCATCTCGAGGCTCTGGGGACAAAAATACAAATGAGTTTATTCCCCAGAGCCTTTGTTTAGGAGATGATTTTTTGTTTAGGACCGAATTTTAATACCGAAAGTGGGCTTCCGGCCCATATGGCAAGTACTCCGCATTACATTCGGGGCGGCCCCCCATATGGCAAAAAAAAAAACGGGACGGCAAGCCTTTTTTGGCGCGTTTTTTTTCAAAAAATTAAAATAAAAACTTCTAAATTATGGTGACTACGCCAAAAAAGGCGCGCAAGTTTTTCCGCGAAATCAATAAGAACTTAAGCACGACGACGACGGCGACAGCAACGAGAACGTCATTTCAAAATATAAATTCGCGTTATTGTAATCACTTCGTGACTATCTCAACCTTTTTAATAGGACAAGGGTGTGGTATCCTCAAGAATGACACTGGTCGGAACGGCGCTTAATTTAGGGGAGAAAATGAAAATTTATCCTCAAGTGCCTAAAAACCTCAAATTTGGCTAAACGTTGTTGTTTTGCAAGACGACGGCAAAGAATGGACAAAAACGAAACACGCACGTGCAGTGCGTGCAAAGCTGTTTTTGCATGTGCACACGTAGTCGTGCATCTGTAGCGTTTTGGACAAATTGATAAAAACACGCACGTGCAGCGTAAAAAGCTGTTGTTTTTGTCCACTAGCTATGTTTATTTATACATTGTAGTCACCATCTGTCTTCTCTTAAAGCCTAAAAGCCTACAGTAATTCTTGAAACAGCGCAACCTATGATTATTCACTAATCTGTACCTACAGATTGTGAATAATCTGTAGGTGCCCGCGCAATGCATGATTTCCAAGAGCAAATGTTTTGAAAAACACTGTGATCGCTGCGATAATGCGTTTGTCGTTATTTTTTTTTCAAAACAATGTATAATAAAACAATTATTAGATTTTTTTTTTTGTGATATCCGGAATAATCAAGGTGTTAGTGTTTGTTATCAGCCTCGGCTTCGGCTTCGGCTTCGGCTGATAACACTTACCTCGACCTTGATTATTCCGGATATATCACAAAACTCTCATCCAATAATTGTTTAAAATTTGCGACGTTTCTCGTGTGCGCGTCGCTGTTGTCGTTCCTTAAGCTAAACTGAGTAATTAGGGCTAAACTAGATTATAATTTTACCTAAGCTTTTTTTTTAAAATGTTTTTAGCTTTGTCGTGAAGTTTGAAAAAAACAGACCTAATGTTGTTTGTTGGCGAGTGATACTACAGCTTTATCAAAGTGTGTTTAAAATATTGTCCCCTGAACAGCTAGCGGTGTGGTGGTCAAGTGGTTAGGTGACGGGTTAACAATGAGCATTCCTAGGTTCGAGTCCTATGGCCATACACTTGGGTTCTTTTTTAAAAAATATATGACCATCTCGATAATAGGGAGCTTAAATTCACGATAAACGACAACGACAACGACGACGGCAATGAGAACGTCATCTCAAAATATAAATCTGCGTAGTTTTAATCGCTACGTGACTATTTCAACCTTTTTAATATGACAAGGGTGTGGTAGTTCCTCGAAAATGACACAGGTCAAACGGCACTTAATTTAGGGGGGAGAAACTGAAAATTTAAACTGAAAAAATTTATCAAGTGCTGACGTTCTTCATAAAACCTCAAATTTTGCTATTTCATTTTGTTGTTTTGTTTTGCTGACGACGGCAAAGAAAAAAAAAAAAAAAAAAACGCCGCACGTGCAGGTGCAAAGCTATTGTTTTTGCCCACTAAATATGCAAATTTGTGACGTTTTCGTTGCTTAACTGGGTTCCCTAAACTAATTCAAAGCAAATTAACAATTCAGGCAAATCGCGAATTCAAAGAAAAATTAGGCAATTCACGATAATCGCGAATTCAAGGGACGAGGGTTGAGGCAACACGCATTGACGATTCGGGCGAGTCCCTTATTGATTTTATTATAACTAAGTCTCCTGGGTATTTTTTGTTCATTCTGGTATTCTAAGTACTGTGGCCAGCTGTGATCTACTATCATAGAGGATGTAGCTTGCAACTACTACCTAGGGATAATGTTGGCTTCTAATCTCTCATGGCGACCTCATACATGTGTATCTCAAATGTTTACCAGATAGCCAGCAAGCGATTAATTTACAGCTCTAAGCGAAGTTCAGATTAAATTCGACTCTAGGTTGGGAGCTAACCGTTTCAGAGATATAGGTTTTCTAAGTAGTCTGGGCCGGTTGCTCGAAGCCTGGTTAGCGCTAACCGTTGGTTACGAGGTATCAAAACCTATATGGTTTCGGTATTTAACGCTGATTAGCGCTAACCATGCTTCGAGCAACCCAGGCTTGCGCTACATAAATTATACAAATCGCTCACAGGCCATTATGGAATATGGGAACAAAATTTGGCACGGGTCTTTATATTCTTAAGCCCTGGCCAAACTATCGAACCAAGTTGGATCCAACATGCAACACATTGATGGAAATGTTGAGGTAGTGGCAAAACACCATCCAACATTGCTTGACGAAACTGATTCAAGTTCAAGTTGGCGTTAACACTGTAACGAGAATCCCTCGTAGCGTTTGTGCTGGTGGAACTGTTGGAGGACGGAAATGACCGATTCAGACGAAAAAAAAAAAAAAAAAAAAAACGATTAAGAGAACGTGTAGAAAAAAGTTTTCACTGCAAGATCCGCGCTGAGGAGAGATGATGATGAGAATGAGAACGGATCAATTTGCAAAAATTTTAAACGCTCTCCATAGAGAGAGATCATGATAAAGGGGGCTAAAAGTGTCCCTCAGACATGGCCTTACTTGATCTCATGTTTTTACTGTTTCTGGCTGTTCATCAATGACCATCTTTGTCCGCTGCTATTTGTTCAATGATGCCATCTTTGTCTGATTCGCTATCTTTGTTGCAAATGATGCTAGAAGACTTGAAAATGAGATAGCGATTCCTGATCGCAAAAGGAGCGCGGACGTGACTTGATTCAGGACAACTTTATTGGAAGAAAAAAACACTGCAACATTTGTTGCGTCGAGCAGAATTGTTGCCCTATTGGCGTCAAAGCAAACTGTTTGATCAAAGCAAACTCTATCCAACCCTTGATCAAAAAAAAGTGTCGGACGAACATCTTCCAACATGGGCGGCCAAACAGTCGCGATAGCGTCGCACCGGTATCGCGAGGTCACGGGTTCAAACCCCGTTGAAGTCCTGAATTTTTCAGGCTTCTTTTCGCAATTGCTAAAATTGCGTCCATAACTGCGAGATCATAGCATGCTTTTTTGATTCATAATCATTTCATAGTATATTCGATGATCATTATTTATATCATCATATATTTCATTCATTCAGTTCATTCGATTCATTCATATATATATGATTCATTCGTTCATATCATTTCGTTTCATTTTCAGTCGAACAATGTCGGATCGACTTAATACTTTGGAGCGTTGACTCCAACTTTTGTTCGATACTTTGGCCAGGACTTTAGAGCGACCTTTTTATCGAATGTCCAATAAATCTAGTAAAATTGTAACAGATGTGAAAGGCACAAGAGGGTTAGGCGTTTGATTCACAAATCATTACTTTTTATATAAGATTGTTCATAATCTCACTCCTTCCTACCTAGTAGATCTATTGCCTACAAGAGTTTGCGAGCGAACTCAACTTTCCTTAAGGTCTGCTCTGAATTTCACTATCTTTCCAGCTCGTACAGAACGTTTTCAAACTATCCTTTTCTCCATCAACAACCAAAGAATGGAACAATATTAATGCTCAACTTAGGTCACGCGACAGTATAGGGAACATTTAAGAGGGAGCTGTCCATTCATACATGTATGCGTTTGGACGACTTGTGCCTTGAACTATTACTCTATATATAATATGCGGTAAAATTTTCTCCTGTCTCTCTTGTTGGACAAAGTATTGATATCTGCTTGTGTGGACAAAGTATTGAAGATATAAGTCACTTTTTTTCTTCATTGTGCTATAATTCTTCTGCCCTGAGAACTAACTTCTGGCCTCCGCTGCTCGAATTGTTCCTGCCAAGATGGGATCGTCTCTCAGAGAAGGAGAAAGTTGGTTGCTTCTTTGCTTCTTTTCGGTTATGTTAATTTAACAACAACAAACAACAACTGTATTTTGAATTGTGAGAAAGTCGTAAAGGATTTATAGTGAATGTCGTTATTATGCAGAGGGGCATTGGCCAGTTGATATAGTGTAAGCTATATTATATAGACTTTTTTTTTTTTCAGTTACTCATGGCCATAGGGCTTGCGTTATGATTGGTTAAATTTAGCATACTAATACTTTAAAAAAAAAAAAAAAAATGTCAAAAAAAACCTTATAAAATACGGTGAGAAATAGCTAGGAGCTAATGCATTTCGTCAAAAAGGGAAAGACACATCGTTTGCTTCCGAGAAGCGCGCAAGCAGCACGTAATTATCAAGGCAGATCCATGTTGTAGGTGCTGTGGTCCATCCTGGTCTTGTTGTAACAGATTACTCCATGTGATAATATAATGATGAGCTATTTTGTTTTAAGCAAGTGTGTAGTGTATATATCTCTTTTTCGACGAAACCTCTAAATAATAATAATACTAACTCTACTTACCACCTTTTTGCACGCATAGTTCGTGGTTGAGTGCTTTCCTCCAAACCAGGACAGTGACTTGCAGACAAATTTGTGTTCGTCAAGGTCACCTGCGAGTTGCTTGTGGATTAAGATAACACAGTTAGTCCGGATACGGGGCGGTAATTTTTGGGATCGTCTTTTGCACGTGACTTGTGAAAAGGGGTCACCTTCACTTTTTTACCATGCTGCAAGGATCACAGTTTGTTGAATAGTCAAATTAAAGATTATGGAGTGTGGGGTAGCAAGAACATGGGCTCCATCTTTAAGTAGCCGAGATGGACTCTGGTTAACCTTCCTACTTTTTTAATTATTTACGTGTCATGGTATTGATGATGATGATGAAAATATATAACGATAACGATAACGATGATGATGATGATGATTATGATGATGATGATGGATGATTCCTGATTCTGTTCGAATTCGTACGAGAACATTGGCGGGGGGGGACCAGAGCCTCCACCCAATCCTCCATCTACAGTGACAATTACTCTAATGGCACATCAGACAAAGCAGTTGATGGGAATCCTGACCAGGAATTTAAGAATGGACACTGCTCACGTACTTTTAAAAGATGATCCAAGCTGGTGGCGAGTGGATTTGAGCAGTCCTGTCCAGGTCTTTGAAGTGCGCATCGTCACTTGGGAATTCGCCCTCGTCTGACGGGTCAAATGTTACAAGGAATCAAGTCTACAATATAACATTGGGTGAGAGAAACACTTGCAGAAATCTGCTGTTGTTGAAACATAGTGAACTGAGCCATAACTTAAGAACAAGAGACTTTTCAAGCTTGACTCCAAGAGAATCATAAATAAATGTTTTTTTTTATTTATTGTAAAGATTTACAGATTTCAAAAGCTTTTTGTGTGCTCCAATTAAGAATTGGTTCATGTTTAGTGTGCGTATATGGAGTTGTGGAAGTTATGAGAGCACGATAGAGGCGTAAGAGTTGCTCGAAGCGATTGCCGAGGGCAACTCTAGTATCTTGAGTGCGTTCCGAACTTCCCAAGTGCATCCAATCTCGTTCCCAGAGGCTCCGTTACCTTTGTCCAGCGGAAACGAATGCGTGAGGCTCTGGAATAATCCAAACTGACCAGAAAAAAAACTCTGGAACCTCTTGGTTCCGGTCAAGCAATCTGGCGCCAAGGCTCAGTTGGAAATCAGCACAAAAACATCAGCCCCAAACCGATAGATAGCGCTATCAACCGAAAACACTATCCAGCGGAAAAAAAAACTTATATATTGGCATAGGCTTCTCCCAAAAACTACCACTCATAACTTTTCAGTAGAATTTCTTGACAAACGGAGCATTAAAAACTCAGGTCCAGCACGCAAGGATGTCGAATCAAAAGAGGGACACAAAAATACCTTCATAATCCTGCATCTTTCACACATCTCCTCAGCTTTCGCAGCTCAGTATCATGCTTTTTTTCTTTGGACTATTTCCCCAACAACTTATAAGGGGGCAATACTTTTTCACTTCATTGTCTTCTTTTAAGAAAAAATAATGTTAACATTGTCCGTGAATACATTTGGGATTGAGAAATTTGAGAAAAATATTAAAGTTGTTCTCATTGACTTAAATTTTAAAGTTCTCGGAGACCCTGTTTCACAGTGGTTGTAAAAAAAGAGAAGCAACCACAGAGTACTGAACCAGTTACCGATTGAAGAGCGAATCTCAACGGCATGGATTTAAAAAATAACTGAAATGACCTTTATTGTAATAAAGTTTGAGTTACAGCCTTATATTACCAGTATAATAAAAACTACCAATAAAATGTTGTTCTCCGATTATTTTATATAACAACCTTTTTTACAAGGCAATTAAAATGAAACAACTGTGGAGAGGTGATAAGAGGCGACAAATTGTGGCACAAAATTGACTTAAAAACCCCCGTGTCCCAGACCTCCCCCAGTTGACAAGAGGAAACAGTGTCTGGCATTAGCAAGACAGAGTAACAACGGGTTAGTCCTTGCTCCCTGGAGTGAATGCATGGTTTAGTATCAATGTAATTGACATGAGTGCACCAGATACATGTAAGGTCTGTTAGATCAGACAGTTACAAAAGAGAGCTTGAATGATGTGACAACAGATCTTTCTAATGTTAAACCAAAGTTCACAAAATCATTCAATACCTGCATTAATAAAAAATTCTTCAGCGACATTATTCTCTTCTTGGCAGGAAAGCTGGATGACTTTGGGTTTTTTGTGGTCATCAATCGTCCTCTACTTTGATTCGGCGTACGTGCATCTGGTTTTGTGTCGCAGTTCTGCTTTGTCCTCTACCTTTTTGAATCACCATGCCTACTTCCTGAACTGGACTGCACGTAG
Organism: Montipora foliosa; assembly: GCF_036669935.1. NCBI lineage: Eukaryota > Metazoa > Cnidaria > Anthozoa > Scleractinia > Acroporidae > Montipora > Montipora foliosa. The sequence continues at coordinate 38,522,355 of NC_090876.1, forward strand.
TCACTTTGCTATTTGGGTATCTTTTGTTAGCACCCTGAGATTCTTGTATGGGGTTCGGTGGCAAAGTTTCAAGTTTGTTGGGGATTTGGAACTTTCTTGACTGTAATATGCCACTTTCTTGGAATCTGAGAAAATCATATTATTTTTTATTTTGAAATATTTAAAGAAACAGCTCAGGATACCACTGAGTAATATATTACAGTAGTATTTCAAACCTTGCAAGAAAGTAATATTTTATTCATGAAATGAATTAGTTAGAATCAAAGATGAAGTTTCATACATATATAATATTCTAAAAAATCCATTTCATTCCACTCTTACAGGATATACATGTAACTTGAACTGGCAAATGTGTGATAACTTATAAACTCAGTTGGTAGAGCAATGCAGTTCAAATTCCACAGTCAAATTGGGTTTGATTCCCTTTCGCGCCTGGAGATTTCAGGATTGCTGGCAGAACTGCTGAAATTGCTTTAAAGTGCTACGTACTATGCCCAAAAAATCAATCGCCTTTTTCTTTGGATTTCAAAACTGTGTCACAAAGTGACCAAAGTTTTATGCCCTGATTTTAAAAAAAAGGCACCTGTAATTCTTTAACTGGAATTTCCTTATTTATTATAATTAATGGTCCACCATTACTAACTTTAATATTTTGAGAGAGCTGAATCAAGGAGAAAATGACGTCAAAGACTCAATACAATCATGTAGTTTAAGGATATAATACTTGTGTACACGCTGAATTAATTTGTAGCACAGTCTTTTCAGCCTTTCAGACTATTAAACTTGACAATGTGTTTTGCATATAATTATAATAAGCTGCGTTAAATTACACACTGACATTTTAAGCTTGTGAGTATTAATGACGTCACTTTTCCCTAGATCCAACCCTCTGAAGTCCAATTAGTCAGTTTTGAACGTGACGGACCGATATGAAATCCAAAACTTTCACTCAAAGTAAACAACCTTTGGATAAAAATCAAAGCTCAAAATTCTGCCAGTCAAGTGTTAAGCAATAAAAAAAAAGGAAATAAAAAAAAGGCAGTCACTGTGATAATTATTTTTTATCATAGTAGCACTTAATAACTTTCATTCATGTCCATTCTGCAGTTAGAATATATAACAACGTAATTTCCTATATTCCAAAACAATTCAAAGATTCATTCAATTTCAACTCAATGCAAGCAATAAATTTAATTATTGATGAGTTCACATTCAAGAGGAATTGAAGCTGATTACTAAAATACTATTATGAGATGTAGAGCTTCAAGTTGACAAATATCCCGTTATAAAGGCACTTTGACTTGACATCTCTGACCCATCGCAGCTGTTTGCAAGCCACATTGTATATTTTAATAAGTTAAATGTATAGGCCCCGCCCATTTTTGTCGTTTCTTTCAGCATGCATCAAAAATTGATTGCATCGATCATATCTGGCCATTTACTTGGCTGGATACTGCATCGAAAATTAATGAATGAGACATTAAAATGTGCACACTTATTTCCAATTTTCTTGTACACTTTGCCTTGATTTTGAAAAATGTTTCCAAAACAAGGTGGGTTAAATCATGGGGATGATGGTACGAATTACTTCACTGTACAATCTAACTGTGAGTTAATTGAGCAAGAAAATCAAAATATATTACATGTATACAGTACGTGCCAACTTTTTTTTGAGTTGGCATTAAGATGACATTTTCATCCTGACAGCACCAGTATTTTCATACTGGAAACTAGAGTCTGATCATACTGAAGATGTTTCATTAAGTTTTGTAGAGTTCCATGCAGCAGCCTGGACTCTGAGATAAAATAATAATCAAGTGGCTCAGATTGATGCAGGCCATCATATCACTGCTAATATTCAAATTGAAAAATCAGAGATTATGGCAAAAGTGGGATCATTCTGCGACACTGACTTTTAGGGATATTCAAGGTTCAAGTTTATTCTTCCAAATATGGCCACTAATTATTTCATTGAACAAAGTTTTTCAATATTTAATTTGAATAATTAAGGCACAAATATACTGAAAGTTCTTGATTTTATAGGCTTTAAGATCACGTCTTAAGCCTGACAGTATGTTGTCACATATAATTATTTAGAAGAACAAGAGTTTTATGATGAAGTCAAGCAGGGTGCCCCATGGTCTGTAATACACGTACTACTAATTAATTTCCCCTCCTTTATCAAAAACATACAGATTGCAATTATACACAAAAAGAAAATATATTGAACCTGAAACTTGGGTTTCTGCACTGTCTGTTTCCATCACATCTTGTGCAGGAAGCTTGCAGCCTCTGCGAATTTCATCGACAACATCCAGTCTCTGAACATCTGTATTTTTCATCAATTCCAAGAGATCCTTAACACTCTTTTTTGTTTGTATCATTATCTCAAACAGGCCTGTCATTCTCCCTTTTGCTTCACCCTCCAATTGTCTGACATCCTCAGTTGACATACCCATGGCACCAGCAACTCCTCTCCAATCATGGTTCCTGGCATCAGGTACGTTCATCATCTTTTCAATTTTGCACGCAGACTGTAAGGGATGTCCTTAACTAGTGTGCCTGTGTGATAAATTATACATATTAACAATCAGTGTTGTCAAAATGTTTTTTTTTTCTGTGGCAGCCAGTAACCACATGGACTGTGGCTTTCTGCTGGCTGAGGAACGAAAGAAGCAGAAAACGTTTTTCTCACACGGGGCTGGGAGTCTGGGTACAGGTATGCGGGGGGTTTCAGGTCACGTGGCTTGTGTAAAGTTTCAGTTTTTGTTTTGTCATCTGCCATTGCCTGACATGCCCCGCCCACCCACCTGTGAAGTACTTGTAGAATGTGTTCAGTTGAGGTGAACTTTAATATTCTCTAGCCACTTTTTTGTGTCATAATTGTAAGACAATTATGTTATGTTAAATAAATAAAGGTCAGGCTGTGTGGTTCGGCTTGGCATGGCTCCCAGCGGTGTGTGAGAAGTGGTCCCTTTGCTCACAAAATTTATGGCCAGCTTTGCTTGATTCGGAAAATTTCCAGTGTGCTTGATTTCTTACGAAATTTTCGTGTTGCTTGAAATCTACCAACAAATTCATAAAGTAACTCTCTGAATAGAATGATGTAATTCCCTAATACTTATTGTTGTCCCTATGCATTAAAAATACGATACATGTACATAGATAGAAAACTATATATTATTACAGCTTTAGGTGAGAGATTTACTAAGTATCCCCTGAAGGCTCCCCTCCCTGCTTGCCAAATTGAATTAAATTAATTAATTATTGTGTTCCAACGAATCGATGGAGGACTCATTCTAATCAGGTCATTTTACAAATGTCCCGAATATGTTTTGCAGGTATCGACTGTGGTGATAATGCACCATAATGTCCTATTTCTCCACACTGTCATAGGACCAAGCAATACAATACATTACTTAATTGACCACTCCCCATAGGGGCTTTTCAGGGCCAATGAAACACAATCAACGAAACGACAGAACACAGCAACGACAACTGTTAAGAATCCCAACTGGCCTCCTTGGTGGGCTCCTGAGAACTGAGTGTTCAGCTTTGGTATTTTACTACAACCGAGGAACTGATAATGGCTTAATTTGCATCGAATCTGGAAAAAAAATGCACAGGAAGAAGGCGACCCACAATATAATGGCAATAAGGTTACAATAGGCTTTTTAATTGAGAATCTTTTTGTAAAAATAATTATCTTTTCAGGTCTTTTATCGGGATTCCCATACAGATCCTTATAATTTTCTTGGCTTTCCCTCACACTGAGCTTGGGGTGCCTGTGTCTCAGTTGGTCAGAGTTCGCTCTCTCAAACTGGTTGCTTCTGTGGCTAAATGAGTACCGGTAATATGGTAAAGCATCAATTTCAACCACGACTGTTGTTTGTAGATGTTTGCCTCACTTTGCTACTTTATGGCCAATATTTTGAATGCATGAGAAATGTTGAGGTCAGTATTGCAAAGCAAAACCACCTATATTTGAACTCTTTATAGATAAGCTTATTATTGGTTAATTACTACAGCCCAATGAAAATGTGTGACGCGTTGCCGATTCCATTTCAATCGGCACCAATTAAAACCTGTACAAACATTCAGTGAATTGGAAGAAATTGGTACCTGATTCCGTAATCTCAACAAGTTCTCAAATTGTATAAGCCATATGTGAGTGCAATTTGAGAACTTTCAGTTATTGAAAACATCACTTATGCCCATAAATCATGAAATGCATGAGCAAGTTTATATGATTTCCTATGCAAACACCCATTTTGTATTTGTATCCTAAGTAATAATGACATGATGATGATTGCAGATGCTAATAAATGTAGGCTAGATCTATAATATTATAGGCTAATGTGTGGTGGGTCCTGTCTATATTCCTTACCTAGTGTGATCACAGGTGGAGATGACTGTTCTTGGTAATTTGACTCGCGACCAATCTCTGGCAATTCATGAGCATGGTTGTAGACAGGTGATTGCGGCACTGGACTGAACTTATACATTTCAGAGTCACTCGAGCTAGCAGGTGCTGAGTGTGGTGGGGGTGACAATCCTCTTCTACTAAACTGCTCTTCCATAGGTTCCTCTGAATCTGTAGGAAGACTCTGTGATCTTCTCATGTCTGGTGGAGGGTAATTAAAACAACTTTTACTTTTTGTAGAAAAGTACCACAAAAAAAGGCAAAAACAGGTGGCATAAAAACAAAAGGAAACGAGAAGCAACCCATAACGGATCAGTTGCCTTAATTAATTTAAGTAAACTTTTAAATGCTGGGAGTGATATGGAATTTAATAGAATCACCATCTTTCAAAGAAAATTATTGTTTCATTGACCCTCCTCCCCACCTAGCCTATGTGTAGTCGTACCCTACCCCCGATTTTTGCTTCGGGGGGTAGGGTACGGCTACACGTAGGCTACTCCCCACCAGGACAAATATGTTATGTCCCCGGTGTCAAGCACTTATCACAAAATGTTGTGCACGGTTTGGCCTTCAACATTGTTTAGGAGGTGTGGGGGAGAAAGTTGGCAAGGTTGTTCAATTGGTTTGGAATTAGAAGTAGTCTGAAGGAAAGGAAAAAAGGAAACAATTAACTTTATTTGAAGGTTTAGGGTAAGGGTTAGGATTTGGGCCGTTGGCAAAATGTGGATCGGACGGAATTGGACCACATCGGACTGGTTCAGACCCGACCGGACTGGATAAGATCAGATTGACAAAACTTGGACCGGATCAATGACACCAGACAATGTGCTCGAATTCTGTGCCTTTCTCTCGGGAATGTCAGTTGATGATGGGGTGTGCAGCAAAAATATCCATTAGTTTATGTTAGAGTAGAATCCCAACTACATGTATTCTGCGGGCTCTCCTTTCGTCAACTGACGTTCACTTTCTCTTGCTAAATCAGGCTATTGTGCAATTGGGACCGGGGTAAAGTAAAAAATTGTTGTCAGTTTTCATGTTTGAAGAAGAAGACCGTTGCGTATGTAGTCAATTTGCTTATTGATGTCAATTCGTCACATCATATCTTCCATAATTCTGCCTTGGAATTAGTAATCACCTCTGGATAAAAAACACTTCGACGATTCTCAATAATAAGGAGACGACTACACAAGAAAGAAAGGCACAGAATTCGACTTCTCCTGTCTTCAGCAAGTTGTCTGGTGACCATCTACTTTTGGGAGTGTTATTGATCCAGTCCAAGTATTGTCAATCTGATCTGATCCGGTGTGGCAGTGTGTACCCCCGTGACATGTGTATCCCCGCACACATATCACTAGTGATATGTGTACCCCCGGTAGGGATACAAAAAGCACTGAAGCTTTGTACCCGGGCCTCCAAAGGCTTCAAGGAAAACATGGAGGCTACGAGGGACAGATTTTGTGGGTTTATATTTTAAAGTTTCAACCGATTCAAAATATAAAATATATCACTGACTACGAGTACCGTGATAAGCGTAGCCCCGAGATATGTTGGGGATACACATATCACTGAACTGGCGATCTCAGTGATATGTGTATCTCCTGGCTAGCGCGCTGTCGTCTGTCTTGTTTTTAAATTTGTCAGTGATAATTGGGAATCAATAATACTTGCTGTCAGTTGATGGAATATTTCATGCACTTACGTACGTACTAGCCAGAAAAAAAGCTAGTAGCTAGTAATTTGCTAGACAGGTGAGAACGCCGACAGGCCAGGAGATACATATATCACTACGATTGTGGTCACCAGTGATATGTGTATCCCCAAGATATGTTTTTGTTTTAATGACAATTTTGATTCCTTTATATTTCCAGTAGATTGTTTGATGTTTGCTACTGGTCCATAAGTCGTGTCTTTACAGTTCTGATTGTGGAAGATGGTTCAGTTGCAAATAAATGGTTTCTAGTGTTGGTACCTTGAAAAAATCATGTCTGATCTGTGTTCACCGATTTCCATCCATTAACACAAGCTAGCCGTAATTATTTATTTTTTGGAGGGGAGGGGGGTGGGGGGTGGGGGATACACATATCACTGGCCGCCATATTGAGGGGATACACATATCACTAGTGATATGTGTGCGGGGATACACATATCACGGGGTTACACATATCACTGCGACACTGGTCTGGTCCACTCTGATCCACGTTTTGCCAACGGCCAATTTTTTGAAGTAGAAACTGTGGAGCAATGGAAGGCATTGAAGAGTAAGCTGAAGCAGAACAAAGAGACAACAAGAATAGAAGGATACTGGAAGAAGAAAATACAGAGCGAGTATTATTCAACGGATAGAGAAAGCCATGGGTGGACAAATTAAAGCAATAATGATCCGAAGAAATTAGCATCAATTGTTTCTGAATAAATGCAAGAACAGGTTAGAAAAGGAGAAGGGGATTGAATATCGAATCAGCCAAATGCAGGGTACAGTACATATACGGGTAGGTTAGCATTAGGTTAGGTTAGGATTTACCCAGTTAGGTCAGGTATTATGCTCAAGTTTAAATAACAGTAGCAAGTTAATAATTAACTAGGATGAAATTCACAAATCACAGGTACATGTAGAATATAAAATTGGAAGTAACTTTTTATTTATTCAAGTCTTCCAGCACAGAGATCAACTCAAATCAAATGTTGGTTTTTGAGGAGAAAGGAAAACCGTAGTCCTCGGAGGAAAGCCTCTCGTAGCAGGGGGGGGGGGGGGGGGAACCTACAGTAGGCCTAGCCCTGGTGGGATTGTTCTCACCACAATGCCAATTAGGATGCTGCCAATCTCTTACATAATTTCAGACTGTAAATCATAAAGATTGCAAAGTGGAGTCTTGAATTTGGAAAGCAAAGTTATCTTTTGAATATTAACAACACTGGCGAAGTGATTAAACGGGATGGATTGCGCAGAGTCTCACGCACAATATACCCCAATGCTGGGACATTGTTTGCTGTCCAACCCACGATCGAAATAACGATGTTCATAACGTGACAACTGGAAGTGTGTCGAAAGTGTGCAGAAACCTACCCTGTCCACTCAGCCTTCTTTCTTCATTTTCCAGTTCTTCGGCCAAATCATTGTGTTTGAATGCATCGTCTTTTAAAGCATCGATGAAACCCTGGAAAGCGTTTGGCCCTCGCTTCTCTAGCAAGTGGATCAAAGCTTGGGTTGCAACCGTGGGTCCATTATTTGTTTGTCTCGCTGCAATTTCTTCCTTGTCCGAAGAAGTGAAGATACGCGAAAGAAATGCCGCCAAAACCGACGGGTTAGAAATTCTTAGCATGATCGCGCTTGTTTTGTTACACAGCACTTTCTTGTGCAGGGAATCCATTTTATCTTCAATCGATCAAAAATGCGTCTCCAAGGTGTCTTTGTGTCGACTCTTCTCAGGTCAAAGGAAATAAAATTACTTTGTCGCCCACGTCGGGTAGAAATAAGCTAGGTTCAAAGCCGTCAAAAGCTAAAAATATGCTTGGGGATTCTCCCGATAGTGAGGACCTCTTCCATTTTAACTACTTCCGGATGGTTTCTTGGAAACGCGGGAAACATGACGAAGATTTGTTGTTTCGATTCCTTGGCTTCTAATTGGTTGGTTTTTTCCTGGATTTTTGTCGAGGTGAATTGGCACATTTTCAGCACATTTTCGCTTTCCGACGCAACCTCGTTCCCAGGGTTCTCTCCTACTCGTACCCTAACCCTGGGAACGAGGCTGTTTCCGACGCTTCACTGAGAACTAGATTCAGTCTCCTCGCATAATATCTAAGTCCCGGAAACGAGGTCATTGCAAAGAGACTGGCGAAATATAAGCTCTATTTGGAGATTCCGGGGACTCTTATTTAGGCAGCATTTGCGGAAATTTTGAGTCACATAGTTCCCTGAAGTGTTAAATTCAAGCCAAGCGAAGGCAAATGTGTGGGTGTATTGACGTATATCAACGTGACTGATTCATGCTGTATTGTTTTGGAGGATTGGTGAATGTGTATGCGTTTCCTTGGATGTCAACTGCGTAAAGGCTAAAGCTAAGTAATTGCATTTGTCCTTTGTCCTGTTGTACTTTCGTATTTTGGATCAAAGACGTTGAAAACATTTGGTTCAGACGGTTATCGTTAACTTGCGAGGTGTCTTGGGCTAGCTGCGTTGAAAATGGCCGTCAAGTTTTCTGTGACGTAAAAGGTCTTAGCTTTGTCGTCGATGGTAAATTATCCAGGACGTCCCTCGTTACCCAGTAGATTCTTATGAATTCGAAGCTGCTGTAAATCGGGTATTATCTTCAATCCGAGAAGTTTTAATGGCGAATGGAACTGTGGAAGCCCTGTTTCCGTATTCATACGAGGTAAGAGATGGAAAAACCATAACATTTTCTACCGGAGAGAGGTTTACATTGCTAAACAAGACAAATAGGGATTGGTGGCATGTCCTCAGGAAAGGAACCCAGGAACCCATGTACGTCCCGGCCTCTTACATGAAAGAAATCATCAATCCAATTTACGAAAACGTGGAAAGTTTCGACAATAATCGCCCATACAATGGAGAAAGTGGAATTCACGATGAATATGGTCGAAACAATGAAATCACTGTCAGGGAAACCGACGAAGAAAGTACAATACCAGACAGGAATTACAACAGGAGTAGTTCTGCAGACCACAACAATATTTATAGAAAAAATATTAGTGTTGAAGAAGGCGTTCGAGAGACCAACTCTGTATCGGGACAGTCAAATGGAGACAAAAGTGGTGTTCCGAATGTGAAATCTCTGGCGAACGCTCTAGAAGTGGTGAGTTTATTTTTTATTAAGTACTACCCACGTTTCTTCTCTCCTTTGGCTCGTTTTTATTGTTATAGCGAACCCGAGGCGAGTTTGTTTGTTGCGATGTTTAAAAAATCAACAATGTTGATAAGCGATTGAAAACCGAAAATTTTGCAAACAAGTTTCGGCTTACGTTTTCTAATATAAGCTAATGGTTTGCATCTATAGGGGCCTATCATGATCCCTCTCGATCAAGATTGTTGGATCAATTAAGCTTACATATTATATAAATGTCCATTTACTTTTAAATGCTCAGTTAAAACTTTTTGATCCTCTGATCAAAAGAATCCACAACACGGTATGATTAAAATTCATCATCAAGCGAATTCCTTGTGACATTACAGCAAGGTTGCTGCCTAAGAAAATTTTCCGGGAGCTCCCAACATTAAAAGGTAGTAGCCCAAATCAATTTTTCAAGAACCCAGAATTACTTAATTATTAACCCAGCACCCCTGCACCCCCCTCGCGCAGAAGTCAGGTGGTCTTCCTAAGTTATGACAATATGAAAGATGTGAACGTGCCACAGGTAACTTACCAAAAAAACTGGTGTGTACCTTATGACAGTAAATGTTGCATTAACCCTGTAACACCCAAACCTGCCTAAACCGGCCAGACTTTTTACTCTGTCTAACGCCAGACGATTTTACTCGTCAATGAGGAACCCTCGGGAGTCAATAGGTTAATCATAATGTCTCCATTAATCACTCACTGAAAAACTGTCTCCATTAACCCATCGACATCCAAACCGGCCGAAACCGGTCAGACTTTCTATTTTACTCTGTCTAACGCCAGACTATTTTACTCTGTCTAACGCCAGACTATTTTACTCTGTCTAACGCCAGACGATTTTACTCGTCAATGGGGAACCCCTGGGAGTCAATGGGTTAATCACTCACTGAAAATCTAATGTCCCCATTAATTTTGTAAATGAAGTGAAAAAAAGGAATCACATATTTTTCCAAGTTAATTAAACTCTGTTTATCTTCAAGATCAAGGGCGACAGTAGTCACAATTCTTGATCCTGTCCGTCACTGATCAACATTTCATATTGGAATAGTAAAAGTGTACATGTACTTCAGAAAATAATTTACCACCTTGTGGTTTGTTTGTTTGTTAATATTTTTTCACTTGCACGTCTTAAGTGCATAAAGATCCAGGTATTGGGGTTAGGGAAGAACCATAAGCAATGAATGGGAGATACAGCATCGCATCACGGAAATGCATTTTTAATTGTATCACTGAAGTGACTTCGTATTCCTACCTAATACTTGAGTTCCGAATGATGACACCAGAAGAAAAAAGTCTTGCTTACCTGTTGCAAGAGCTCCACTGCTGTCACTTGGCAAAAAACCAAGTAAACCTTCAGCAATTAACGCAGGGAAAAAGGAGACTCGCACGTGAGGCATGTTGACATTTTTGTAGATACAGTAGTGCAGACATCGTCCAAACAAGTAATATTTTGTTTCAGCATTTAATTCAAGGTTAAGAAATCACATTACAAATAGTATTGTACCACGTTTTTCTAGAAAGTCTCTTGAGAGCTGATGGTATGAACATGTTTCTTTGGTCGCGTAACTTTCCGCAAGCTAATGCACATGAATTTAACTGCCTTTGTGTGCATAAAATAAAACGGGGAAACATGGACGTAGCATTTCGATATTTTTAGGAATCACATTGCGACCCAGTCTCCGTGCACTACCAGGAGGTAATGCAATGAAAGCCCTTATCAGTATTGACCACGTTTAGAAGTTGAAGTGTTGTTTATTTGTGGAATTTGCATGGCTGCCATTCTCTCCAACCATAAATCTGTTTTCATCGTCTGATCTCCAGTTGGGATCAAATTTACAAGAAAGTGAGGATGAATCGCCTTGTGATAAGTTAGGCGCCATTCAGAAATTCGGTCGCCAGTGCTCGCAAATTATAAGGGGCCCTAGGCGACCGGGTGACCGTTAGGCAGCTTTATAGAGGTGTGGAGAAAGAGTATTAAAGATATTCATGACAAAAATTACTTTAATTTCATTATTGTAACATAGTACTTTACCTATATTGCAGGTACTGAATTAACTGATGCTAACTAGATTTAGAGCTCTGGCCCCAGTATTTCACAAGGTGGATAACTGCTATCCACCGGATAAACCACTATCTAGTGGATATGTAAATACTAGCGTGTTCAATTGAGTTATCCAGTGAATAGTGATTTATCTGGTGGATAGCACTATGCATCTTTCAAACTACTGGGGCCTGTAGTAACTTCTTACTAACCGAGCGCGAGGGCCGTACTGGAGAATATTGGCCCGAGGTCATGGGAGAGTTTTTCTCTGTCCTTGTGTGGGCCCATTTCCATCTGTAGGGCTAAAGCTCACATGGTTTATATGGGATTGAAATCTGGCACTTCACATTACACTCTATTCAGTTAACTCTGTTTAAAATATAAGTGCTACACGGCCAACGTTTGTATAAACGTAACCTTTCCTTGTACTTGTACATGTTCATTGCCGTGACTTTAACATCTTCACTTCCCACGGCCTGCTCCCGTCTGACCTTGTAGCGCAGTCGGTAGAGCGGCGGAGATCTAACCCGAAGGTCGTGGGTTCAATTCCCACCCTGGTCAGAGTTTTTCTCTGTCCTTGTGTGGGCCCATTTCCATCTATAGGGCTAAAGCTCACATGGTTTATATGGGATTGAAATCTGGCACTTCACATTACACTCTATTCAGTTAACTCTGTTTAAAATATAAGTGCTACACGGCCAACGTTTGTATAAACGTAACCTTTCCTTGTACTTGTACATGTTCATTGCCGTGACTTTAACATCTTCACTTCCCACGGCCTGCTCCCGTCTGACCTTGTAGCTCAGTTGGTAGAGCGGCGGAGATCTAAGCCGAAGGTCGTGGGTTCAATTCCCACCCTGGTCAGAGTTTTTCTCTGTCCTTGTGTGGGCCCATTTCCATCTGTAGGGCTAAAGCGCACATGGTTTATATGGGATTGAAATCTGGCACTTCACATTACACTCTATTCAGTTAACTCTGTTTATTATGTAGCTTTTTAATTACCTTTTGCTTTATTTTTGCAAGCCCGTAATCGGCCCATTGTCATTACGGGAAAATAATGCCCTAAAATTCAGTCACAATTAGCCAATCAGAGCGCGTGTTATGTCGGCTACAAACACAAGCCATATAATATTGCATCTCAGCACATACTCATTTCAAAAAGCTTCTGGCGCTGCATGCCCCCTAGGAAGCTTGTGGCGTTTGGCCATTCGGGACTTGCCCCCAAAACAATAAATCCTAGATAGAACCCTGCTGGTGACTTGCAGAATCTGGTTCATTAGTTTTTTTGTTAGGGGTTGTCTTAGTGGATTAGAGCACCAAATTGCCTTCCACTGCAGTGCTTGATGTTTTGACTGCTGAGGTCGCCAATGCAAGTGGATTTTATTCGCTGGCGACTAACTTTTCACACTTTAATAGTCGCCACTGAGATATTTTTGTCATATTATTATTATTATTTAATTTTTTTATATTTATCGAATGAGTGCAATGAATGTCTAATAGCGGACGCATGCGTGTAGCCTTCGAAAACTGTGTTTATGAATCCTCAAGGAAATGCAAACTGAAATCTACAGCTTTTTAAAATTAATATTAAATTCATTCCATGAGTGACATCCAAGATTTTTCTAAAAATGCTTAATTTTATGTGGAAAGTGTACATGATTGATTTTGAATACAGAAAAAGCCTTCACAACTTTAAAATACGTTTCAAACTAAATGCAACAGTTGACTCGGTCACAGTCAAATTTGATAGCAATGTTACATGTATGATTGATGTGCATTATTTTTTGTCCAATTTATTTTCAAGTCAAATTACCCAGTATTTAAAAATTTAATGGCAACAATTTTTACCCACCTCTGGCTGTCAAGGACACTTTACGCACTCTGATTTTTGGCTTAGCCTCCCTTGCATTTTTGCATTTTGTTGAAATGTTTAAGGCCCGAAGGGCTGAAACTTTTTGGCGACTAAAAGTACTTGAGGTGGCAACCAAATCTGAAAACTGAGGGCCAGCTGTTCCCTAGGTTTTTCCCTGAAAGTTGAGCACTGCACTGGTGTGGCTTAGAATCAGTTCCTTAATTAATTAAACTTAACTTCACAGAAAATAATAAATTATTATTAATTAATGTGTGTTAAGTTTTGTTAGTTGTCTGTTCCAAGGTTTTTCTTTGGGTATTCTGGTTTTCCCCTAACTTATAAAAAAGCAGTATATTGAAATCAAGTTTTTTTTAATTTTGTACTCTGCCCAATGTAAAGCACTTGTTCTCAGTTAAAGAAATAACTTTGAAACATGATCATTTTTCTATCTTAAGAGTGGAATCCGCCCAGGTGGTAGTTTTTCATTGCCAAAACCTGATCGACCCAAGTCGCAGTCTCTTCCTGTTGGATGGGTCTTAAAGCATGATGAAGAAACTGGCCGACCTTGTTATTTTAACAGCAGATCTGGTGAGACCTTTTGGAAGCCACCAAGGACAGCACAAGCGAAAACACCTCCTCTCAGTCCAGGGGTTAGTAATCAAATAAATAATAAATACTACTTACATTGTATATGCCAAATTCAATACTCTGAGGTGCATTACAATGAAAGTAATATTAATTTAATTAACAAACGAAATGATATATGAAATGAATCACATCTTCACTTAATAAATACTATATAATTATACATGCTCTAATGCTCTAACACACTTGACCATAAATTTCAATTTTAATATATAGAAGGATAAGTATGAACTTGTAACCATACTTCAAAAACGTAAGATAAAAGGTTAATAATTATTAAAAATCTTAAATATGCGACACAAAAAGATGAGTTGTCAGCTTGGACTAAGTTATAACATATTCAGACTGTCACATGATCTAATGTCAAAAGGGAGAGAATTCCACAGTTTAGGTGCAGCAATGCTAATTGTGCAGTCTCCATAGGTAACTGTGTTAGTTCTTGGTACTTTGAGTATTTGTTGGTTAGAAGAGAGTAAACAATGTGATGGAGACTATCTTCATGCATTCAGTAAATCAGTGGCATAAACTGGTGACAATCCATTAACAGCCTGGTACATGTAGGTGAAAATCAGGACCTTGTACATAGTGTGATATTTAACTGGTAGTCAATGGAGCTGTTCCATGAAGGGCATAACATGGTCATACTTCCTCTGATTGAAAATCAGCTTCGTTGCACAGTTTTGAATCAGCTGAAGCTTCCCCATGAGTTCGTCAGGTGAACCAAAAAGTAGGGCATTACAGTTATCAAGCTTGCAGGTAATGAACACGTGGACCAGTGTTTTACTGGTGTCGATGGAGAGGAATCTCCCTATGCTAGAAACAGGCCATCTGATAGGGTGCGATTAAAAAATGCAAAGTATGCGATTTTTTCAAGGCAGATTGTGCGATTAGAAAGGCCAATTATGCGATAAATAATGTAAATTATGCGATTTTTTTCTCAGCAATTTTAAGCTTGTTTTATAAGGTTTCAGGTTAAGGAAAACACTTTTTTGCTGCCCTAAAGACATTTTGAACACAAAGGAACAGTAATTATGTATCTCGATCGCCATTAGTTGGGATAAATAAAAAAAATGAGGTCTTCTGCACTACCGGTGCACCACGTTTATAAAAGTTGAAAGGACACAGCTAACATGCCAAATGAATGATCAAGGTGCTTGTCAACCAGGAACTTCCGAAGATGGTCAATCACAATAGGGCCATACCCCCATTTATACGAGAGAAAATAAGCCGCGGCTTTCTCTGGCCGCGGCTTACAGAAGACTCGAATGTTCATCCCGTATAAATGGTACAAAATCTACGTTCACGTCTTTTTCAAGCCGCGGCTTATAATGACCTGGGAATATATATTCGTATAAATAGTTCCTTTTGCGTATTTTGTACACCGTGGCCAGAGTAAGCCGCGGCTTATTTTCTCTCGTATAAAAGGCCCTAATATTGCACGACGAGAAAAACATCGGTCCATCATAACCGTGGAGCGTACCTGTGAGGTACTTTCTTGGTCAATCGTGAGCTGTCAGATTGGGCGGAAGGTGGGAACTTCCTTCTTCGTCGAAGAAAAAGCGAGCGCTTTCACAACAAAATTATGAGTAAGTTTTTATCAGTTTTCAACGAAAGAAACTACATTTTGCCGAAAAACTTACAACTTCGCTTATTTTTCACAAATCTCTTCTCTTAGAGAAGGCAACTGTGTCATTTCAGTGGTGTGTATATAAGGACGTGTTTGTGTTGCACCAATAGAAGGAGACTCGTACCAGGTCCTCGACATGAAAAATAACGCCTTGAACTTCAAATGTTTACGAAATCGAAGGTGACGAAGGTTTTTTAGCCTTTTTCCAAGATATATCATCTTAAAAATGGCGTATTTATGCAGGAATTTCTAAGAAACGTGTTGATTTATGTTTCATTTTATGAATTTTGCGCGTCCTTTTGTGAATTATGCGATTTTTCGTGAATTGTGCAATCGGATGCGATTTGAGGTCGATTGTGCGAAATCGCACCATCGCGTAATATCAGAAGGCCTGTAGAAATACTTTGTATGTGAAAGAAAGATGACTGACAAAAATACTGTTTACGTGAAATTCATAAGCCAAAATTAATGCTTGTAAAAAATAACACTTATGGCAGAATCAGGAGTGTTGATCAGATCTTTATTAACTCGGACATAAGGAAGAGACTGGCTTGGACGAAACTGGGAACCAAATACAGAAAATGCTGTTTTTTCTGACTCAGTGAGTTAAGCTTCAATCTGTTGGCCGACATGCACTTACTAACGTCACCAATGCAGGCTTCTAATCTCGAACTAGTTAACACACCAGATTGACAAGAGTCAAATGGCATAATTATAAATCTGGGTATCATCTGCATAAAGATGGTATAGCATGCAATGCCTCTCAACAATAATACCAAACGGAGACACAAAGAAGATATATTAAACAGTGGTCCCAGAACAGCACCCTGCAAACTACACTCTGTCTGTAGGTTTTTCTTTCTTTCATCACCATCCATGTTATGTCCCCAGTGTGAACCTAAGCCTTCTTGTGAACCTAAGCTTGTGGCAGTTAACTGGTTTGTCAGAGCGGTTTTCAATTGAGCATCGAAAATAATTAGCGAATTACTTTGGTTTATGATTACTTCACTCAGTGATTGGTTCAAAGTTCTTGCGCCATTTTTTTTCAACCAATCAGAAGTGAAACCAAAACCAATCGTGGCTTGTGCGTGCACATTTTCCCCGCACTTTGTGTCGGTTGCGTGTAATTACTTAGAGTTTTGATTGGTTCATTGGATTCTCTCCGTCCTTTTTGATTGGCCAAAGTAATTACTTTGGTTTTGGTTTTATGACACTTGATTGAAACTCGCTTTAAATCATCATTTAATTAAATTTTATTGGATTTAAACTCATCATCAAGAGGTGAGGTTTGGAGCTGGTGCCCCATGGTTGATCTGTTACCGGTAGGGGAAGGAAGTAACTATGGCAACCCTATTAGCATCTACCACCCAACGGTACTGTCACACTGAAGGGAACCGGAAGAATCATGATATTAATTGTCCTTGAAGCTTTGCTTCCCAACCAAATAGTCATTTATCTCTCAGCTGAGGACATCATCAGCCGACATACCAGCGGACTGAAGGCATTTATTTACTTAATAAAATACATATTAACAAACTTACTCGATTCTGACTGGCTGAGATTAGCACAGTTTTTTGTAAACACAGTGCAAAAAAGAGTTCATTCAGTGCAATTTACTCACAGAATTCATTGTTTTGATTGGCTAACAAACAATAGGGTTTGGTAAGATCCAAACAAATCTTTTGTTTTGGTGGCGTGAACTTCCTCTGTAATTTTGTTATGTATATTATTAAAAAGTAACTATACACGTCCTGTACTACTTTTCTTGTTCAACTTGGAAATAAGTTGCACACATCTACATCTACATCATTCTACTTGTTCCAGCACTCGGCAAAGTCCCTTTTTGACTTGTGGCTGTTTCTGCTTAGGTGGCCTCATACACCAAAAGCCTTTTTAGAGACATCACCGCCAAGCCGGTCACTCCTGCTGGAAAGAACAGGACAGCCACAACACCGGGGGACTTTATCCCCTACTCTTCTCGAATAATGCTTGGGTTCTTTAATGTCCCACCGAGAACTTATGAACATAGAAGACATTTGTGAGACGGAGCCTACGGTTTATAGTCCTTATCTGAGAAGACTTGAAAGTCTATTATTAATTAACCATTTGCAGACGAAATTACAAAGGCAGCACTTTCTCCTCAGTTATTTTAAGATCCTGAGTTGCACTGGACGTCATATGATTACCTATACAAACATCCAACATGTTCTCTTGGAGCAATAATAAATATTAACAATGTTATTAATTATTATTACATGTATTATTATTATTATTATTATTGTTAATTATTGCACTTTGCAACAGTGCAGAAAATAATGGCTGTTGTGGCAAACTGCTGAAAGGTACATGACTTGTACAGTAACAATGTAATAAACCGTAATCCTGTCCAGGGTAGAACAGATGTTAGTTGCCTCTACTCCTGAAACCAGCCGTGAGGGTACTTCCAAGTTGGAAGTTTTTTTGCACTTTTGGCTTTTTAGGGACATGCGTACCCTTTCTGCAATGTTAGTGTTGATTTTTTAGGAAGAAAAGCTTTATATGGGATGCCATTTTGTTTTGTTGTACTTGTACTCAAGAATTAAAATAACAGTGCATAACTATTGGAATTTTGTTTTGTAACAGTGGCAGACACCTCCCCTAGGATGGAGAATCTCGCGTAGCAGTTCAACTGATGAACTTGTTTATATAAACGATTACAATGATGAAGAGGTTAGTTTTGAACAATTTTGACATGCCCTGCAACTTCTTTTATTTCATGTACATTATACAGTTATAACCATTTGTGAAATTGCCAACTGCTTGTTTTGGAAAGCTGATCTTTTTAAGAAATATTTAAGGAAACAAAAGAAAAAATGACTGTGAAGTTTAAATTGACAAGTTACATGTAAATCCTCCCTGTTCTTGAGATACAAAGGGAATTGTGACACCCGAAAATGGCCGGTTAAGTTTTGAGAAATGGCCGTCGGGTCTCTAAAAATCTGTCTGACATGGGCACTTTTCAAGGCTGGGTGTTATGTGCTTGTGTTATAATGTGACTCAATCCTTAGGATCTACAATGTACTTCCAACATCCATTGACACCTCAAATGCCCTAGGACACCCATGCTAGATGATTAAATTGTCTGGCATTAGGCAGAGAAAATTGTGCAAAGTCTCGCTCCTGTGGGTCATAAGTTCCTTTTATCTAGGGCTTGGGCTCACTTATGGCTGTTTATGACCTTAAATACTTCCATCCCTCTTGATTACAACCTTTTGAAGAGAGTAACTGTTAGTCTTAGCGAAAGACAGAAACCCGGGACACATTGACATTTCATGTAAGTGATTGAAATGAGGAGTCGTCTGGTCGGCCGAGACAACCAGAAAGTTTACCTGGCGACTAAATAGAAAATGAATTACGGTAATCAGAAACAGCACCCGACTTAATACATGTACTTGTAATGTAATTAGTACTGTGGATTTAATAATGATTGATTTGCTGCAGCTGAGCATTTCCTGTGTTTTGAATACCTGTAGCTTTTACCAAGCATTGTCAGATAGGAAAATGCAAGAGACAATGATGTTATCACAAACATGTACTTGTAGGCGATGGAAATTGAAGATGCCATTTTGAAAATGCCATTTTGAAAATGCCAAACTTAAACCACACTTCCTAAAAAAATAGCACAGGCACACACTAAGAACTATGTGATGTTCAAGCTCAATGGCCACATGATTACATCTCAACACGGCATGCATTTAAAATTAGGGGGTGACGGGTATGGTGCATTTAAGTGTATGATGGGGGTAGGGTGCATTTAAGTGTATGAGGGGGGTAGGGTGCATTTAAGTGTATGAGGGGGGTAGGGTACATTTAAATGTATGAGATCGCAGCACACGAGTGCCAACTGAATTCACAGGTTTTGTTTCCTGGCTTTTGAATACTATGGATTTTTTTTAATTTCAAGCACTGTTGACACATTGTGCAACTTAAGCCAATGCTGTCATCACTGTGCAAAGGGTTGCTCCCTGTTTTAGTATGTCTCTTGTTATTTTAATAGTGGCTGCCTTCTCAAGATGATGAAGGAAGAGTGTATTATTACCAAGTCAATGGAGGAGCATCTGCCTGGGAACTTCCTGAGGTGAGTCGGGGGCCTTCAAACAGTAGTCTGTACATGTAAATTCCATGAAGCAATCTCTTGGGTCATGTGCTCTCAGGAGAGTGTTGTCTGATTTGTCAGGGCTTGAAATTAATGCAAAAATCCAGTTGCAATTTTGCAACAAGATACGAAAATTTAGTCACAACTTCGCAAATTTTGGTCGCAAAATAATCGCACTGCATTGTGTTGTAAGCAGTTTAGCCAAATAAGAATTCATATGACCCCATGATACTTTTGAGTTTAAAAACCGCTGAAAAGGGCAAATGATATATGAAGGAATGGAGTTGTGCACATAACATTGCAGCTTAGTTAACACTACAATCATGCTATTTTCACATTGAAAGAAAATTCATGGTGAGAAACAAAAATTAATCTTTCTTTGTTTTAGGAAAAGTAGCAGCAAAGTGGCAACTGCTAACGGTTTTTTTTGAACGAGCGAAGGTGAAAATAACTCGCAGATATTTTAGTTGTAAAGGGAAAAAAGTTAGTCGTAAATGCAGCTGTATTGGTCACAAATTCAAGCCCTGTTTGTGCAGCATCTCCTGTATTAAAGGCAGTTGTCTTTCTTCTGAGCATATTATTGATTATTGAATACAAAAACTTTGTGTCATCAAATGTGTTAAGAGCTTCAGGTAAATTAAACATCGTATGAAGAGAGATAATTTTATGAGCTTATGGTGGTTAATATTAATTTATCTTTAGTATAATTACATAGGTCATTATTGAAAATTTGCTGCGCTGATTGGTTGATTATTATTATTATGGAATCACATAAGCATTTTTTTTTCCGAAATGGATGCAAGCCGTTTTGACAAGGTGACAGATGAAGAAATTAATAATTGTTTTAAAGAAAATGTATGTTTTCAAATAATCACGCATATTCACCTCAGACTCAGCAAACATCAGTGAATCAAAACCTTTGGCTTCATCTTGGTTTTTATTCACTGATCTTCACCTCACCTTCGGTGAATAATTATTGTTAATTCACTGTTTTGAACAATAAAACCAAAATTAATATCCAATGTGTTTCACTCCCTATTGATGCACCACAACAGTTTCTTTCAAAACTACATGTAACCCCTTATCAAATTTTCTCTTTCTTCTTTGGATAGTCACTCTTTGACGCAAAGTTAATTATCATTAAAAATTAATATTCATGAGGATGATGGAACCTGTTATTGTCTCTTTATAAACCGATCACTCTAGCCTTCGAATTCGTGGACCTTTATTTCATTGATTGTGTTTTAATACTCAGTTCCATCATTCATTACAACCCCAGTCAAATTGTAATTACAACAGTACTTTACTTGCACCCTGTAAGAGATGCTCCATTAATGAGGTGCATTGTCTGAAATTTATAGCCAGATTGTAATGTGTACTTGTACATATAGGTGCCACTTGCAAAAGGGCTTTTAAACTGCTTGCATTCAGAGGCTTGCATCTTAAGCCATGGAATGATGTTTATAGGAGCAATGGCAAGTTTATGTATCAAGGATGTATCCAAGCTCACTTTTAATGAGTACTGCTCTTCTCGTAGTGGTTTAAATAATGCTCTTGGTAACTTGGAAAACTATAAATCTTGGTTGACATTGTGCGTGGCTTGGAACATCATTGGATAAATAATTATTAATGTAAATGACCGTAAATAAAATGAATTGCAGTTGACCATAAATAAAATGGATTTGCAGTTCAAAAACCAAAATTTGATTTGATTTGCATTAATTTGACAATTTTAATTTTCCTGCAGTGTCCCCAATTAGTGCTCCAGCACTGGAAGATTAGACACTTGAATACAAAGTTCCTTAATTTCCTTTTGGTCTGTATGCATGTCTTGCGGACCACTAAGATTTCTTCTACAAGTTTTAGAAGGGGTTAATTTCTTCCTTGTTGCTCTGTGATAGTTTAAATGTAAATGTAATGCAATGGACTGGATAGGAAGGCTATGCTGCTATTTTCAATGCCTCACTTCTGGGGTGAAAGCAGAAGCCAGTTTAAGGAAGAACAAGCAGTCAAGTATCACGGTGATAACTACTCTAAACACCCGTAGATAAGCCACATCTTTTTACCTTAAAATTTCATCCAGAATTGGGGGTGCTGCTTATCTACTAGAACATCTCGGAAGAAATCTGTAAAATAGTTTCCATTATCATCCTCAAACCCCAGAAATAAAATTTTTTCAAAACTTAACATCAACAGATTTTATGTAAAATTATGATAACTGGTAACTAAAATTGGAAGTTTTGTGGCTCGTAAAGGAGAACTAATGTTCATGAAGAGCTATCAGTGTTACAGACATAACAGCGCGGCTCACAGACAAGCAAACCAAAATACATGTATACTAGTGAAACCCTTATATTACACATGTAGGACCATAGTTATGCATAAATGTATTGACCTACACACATGTGCATAATTATGTAGTTACACTCGAATGTGACATTAGCATGTGTGAGCTTGCCTATTGGTTTTATCTGTTGTGGACAGATCATTGTAGACTACGAATGGACAACATTGTAATGGCTGCAGTAAAAATTGGTGGTCAAGTTGCACTGTTATGTCCATTGATCATCTTGCGTTTCTTTGTTCACTGCTGTAGCATGACACAAGGGGTGTTGTATTGTCCAAACCTGTTTATAATAATTAATAACAATCAGGGTCATGTTAAAGGGAGCAACCTTATTGCTTTGTTATCTACTTTCTTCTGATCTGTATATTAGCTATAGCTTTGAATCCCTGAGCATTGACGGAG
Source organism: Montipora foliosa (assembly GCF_036669935.1). Classification (NCBI taxonomy): domain Eukaryota; kingdom Metazoa; phylum Cnidaria; class Anthozoa; order Scleractinia; family Acroporidae; genus Montipora; species Montipora foliosa. The sequence goes on from NC_090876.1 coordinate 38,544,680, forward strand.
GAAGGGGGTGAAGGTGCGCACCGAGGGCCACAAGTTTAGCAGTAACTCTAGTTGGCCGTCACATTTTACCCTCGTAAAATAAGGACCTTTATTCAAATTATTAGTGGATTATGCCCAGTAGAACCGAAGATATCACCAGGAAAAGCAAATACGTTTCCAAACAAGTTGACAATATTCTTAGTTTATATACAATTTGTCACAAGTCTAATAAGATGTGTATTTGTGTCTTATTTAGACCTCAAATTGAATGCTCTATCCTAGGTGACTTAGAGTGAACTTTCTTCCAAATGTGTTTTTTTTCCAAATCTTGAGCTTTTGGGGTGTGGCTTATCTATGAGTGGGGCTTATCTATGAATGGGGCTTATCTACCAGTGTTTATGGTATGCGATCAAAGCCGTCCAAGAAATCCAGGCACATGTACATTGCCTACTCGCATTTGCAAGGCAGACTACCTCAGTAGCCATTTTGATACCTTTGTTGATTCATCCCTTTTATTTGGTTAAAAATAACATCCAGCTTAATTTCTTCTGTTCATTGTAAGTACAATAATAAAAATTAATAGTAATTAAAATAATTGGCAGTGCTACATGTAAATGCACTACATCTATTGTAAGATAAATTCTGTTCACTGTAAGTACTGTAAAAGAAATTCATGTTCACATGAGCTGTAAAATAATGCTGTCACTGCCTTTCTGCAGGTTGAACCTGCCACACGACCATCTTTTCAAGCACTGGATGTAACATACAGAAGACGCTCGCCAAATCTCAGTCTTAGAACCTCTAAATGTCAGTCTGTGTTGACATCAAGCCCACGCAGCTCGCAAACAAATCTTTCCGCTCCTCCTCCTGCAGCTGCTTACGGCTTTCCTCCTCCCCCCACGGTGAGTTTTGTAAATCACCCATTGTGGCTACATTCATTGGCTCATACCCATAAACACTCAGTTTTCTTGCATAAATTGTCTTCTTGTGTTTACACATTTTGCACCCTCATTCTCATTATTTCATTTCTTTTCTCATTCTCATTGTTTCACACTTTCGGTCTTTTACCATTCTCTTGTTCACAGGTTTTTCCTTGCTGTAACATTGATGATTATGTTTTCTTTTCTTACTGTTGTTTTCTTGATCTTGTTTGTACTGTACATGTACTTTGCAAAACACTTCATACTTAGTAATAACTATAATTAGGTTGACCTCCATGAGTGACAAAAAAGTATTGTAATACTTGGTGGTGTTCTTTTCAATGTTGAGGTTGTGGATAGTAAGGTCCCTGCATGTCCTTAAAGAGGCTGTTTCTGGCCAGGCCATGTCTTGAAATATTTTGCAACAACTTAAGGTCTTGTCATAGGTTCGATACTATGACATTCTTAAATTGCTTGTTTTGCAGAAATTTAAACACTATGACTTAGGAGTATCAATTTGCGAAAGATTTAGATCCATCCAATTTTCGAAAAGCCCTACAAAAAAGCAGGTTTCCAGTGTCGTGGCAAAATCACGACTTGACCATGACAACTTTCATTGGTGTCTTGGCCTTATAATTAATATTACCTATTATTAAAAACTGAACTACGGATATCAGATTTCAAGCATTTTCATTGGCTCGCCGGACACAGGTTATCAGTTCATATACCTGCTCTACCTAATGTGGTAAAGGAATGTAATAAAGCAAGCTGAAAGCGTTTTTGCAGCTCTGAGAAAAAGTGGCCGACAAAAGCCGTTTTGGACCTGAATTGACTGAGGCAGATATTAAATAAAATAAACATGGAAGAGTTGTTGATCCTGGAGTTTTTAATAAAACAATTATTATTCTACTGGGGTTTGCTGGATATAAAAGGATTATACAATGTAGTTACGACTCAGAACTATGTGCCTCCTTGGTTGTATGTCACTTCATCTCCAGCATGCCCTGGTAGAATAATAATCATGTTAAAGAGTCACTCTTTTATGGAGCTCCCTGGCCACTCAAAAGTGTTTTTGTCCAACTTAGCTCAACTTTTAGGAGTATTATTTTAATACAGTTTGATGTACAAAAGTGTGTCAGGGTTTTTCATTTTTTTGACATGTTTGATGTCAAACCATACCTGGTCTAAATTCCTGGTCAAAGATAATAAATGCAGATAATGTGATAAATGGAAGATCACTGACATTGTTTGGCTGAACATTTGTATCTGAAAATTGAACCTCTACAATTGGACTAGTTACCTGTTTTTTCTTTGAGAACCTAACATAACTAACTTAATGTTCAAACAAAAGAATACTTTTTGGATTCAAAACTACATTCATATCTATAGATTAAAGTGATATTAGTTTCATTCTCATATGAAGCTGCATTAATATTGACAAAATAAGAACGTTTTAAAAAACTGACACCTCGAACCTGTGACGAGACTTTAAGTGAAAAATCACTGTGTGCTAGATTCGTTTGATTACATTAAGGCTGGTTTTTGAAATGGCAGTTCATGTTACCAAGACTACAGATTTGTATACTGGTACTTTAATTAAGGTACACTGTACCATTGGGCTGTTAAGATAGTGGATGGAAAACCATGACAGGAGGAAGTATCCAAGGGCAATGGTTTCTGCATTCAGTTTGCATCTATAAAGTGGTCCTTTGCTTACTCAATGGATTAAGCATAATGGTTTTCTGTGATAAAAAAATAAAAAAAAAACAATAATTAGAAAAATTCCATACCAATTTTCCTCCCATGTCCTTTAGCCTCTTAAAACTGAAGGATTTTCACTTCCGGTGGGGTACAAAACCACACTTAGTCTAGTAGAGAGCCCGGGGATAGCAGAACTGTGGCAGCAAAACTGGAGTTACATTAATTAATTGATTTTTTTCCAGTGGCCGAATTTGATTTTTTTTTAGAATCAGAAGTTGCTTAAACTGCTTCTCAGATACGTTGTATTTGGTTGCAATAATGAAATTTCTATCCCTAAAATTTCCCACATTCTTGTTTTGACGTCACAGTTCTGCTATCCCCAGTCTCCTTACTAGCACAGGTTTGTACCCAATCTGAAGTGAAAATTCCAAGTTTTAAAAGGCTAAAACGCACGGAAGGAAAATCGGTATGGAATTTTTCCAATAACATTGTTTTTATCTCAGAAAACCGTAGTCTTTCAAAATGAGTAAACAGAAAAATCTGTCATATGCATGAGCCTTTTTGTGACAAAAGAATCCTTGTATTCTCGTTTTTCTCACGATGTGGTCACTTGTGAAGTATATCGCGATGTTTCCACTGCTTACTGCTGGTCTTCATCAGGTGATGAGGTCGACTGGTTACACGTCACCTTTTAAGCAGGATGCTCCACTGTGATTGGTTGGTTTTCAGCAGCTGTGATTGGTGCATGTGATTGGTGAATCCCCTTCATATTAATTTATAAAGTAGGCTTTTCTTAGCACTCTGTAAAACATTCCAGACTGTACCAGCTGCCATGATAGGAAAAAATCATGGTTGCAGGGGGCATCCAGTTGTATTCTGTCTATTACTCTTGCACGCACTATTAAAGTAGTTAGAAAGTTAACATAAATTGTGGTGTGACTAAAAGTGAAGAATGTTCATTATAATTTTTGACTCCGAGTATCTATCTAATTCTAGGACCTCCATCCTTCCATGCACAAACCTTTGTCATTTTTGTTTGCCATGACCAATTTGATTTTTTTTGTAGTTTCATGAGAGATCATTGTCAGTTGAATCCAGAGAGAGTGTAATATCAGTTGGAGAGGATTGGCCTGCGCCTCCAACTCCCACAAGCACAGACAATGTGAATTATGTAAGTCTCAGATGTTAGAGGGGAAACTTGGTTTTTCAGTGAGTGATTAACCCACCAACTCCCAGGGGTTCCGCATTGACGAGTAAAATCGTCTGGCGTTAGACAGAGTAAAATACTAAGTCTGGCCGGTTTTGGCCGGTTTGGATGTCAATGGGTTAAAAGTACTGGATGATTTTTAAAATGGCTGTTTTCCTGTGCACTTTTTAAGTAGTAGGCTGGTATATTTGGGTGGGTAGGTGGTGGATAATCCTTTGAGTTATGCTATACATGTACAGTGTACCTACATTTAAAGTGACTGAGGGATAAGACACGAACAAATGATTTTTAGATACAGTAGATACAAACTTTTAAGGCAGCTTTAAAATGGAATGCTATACTTCCAAGTTTAGGTATGCCCAAAATGCCTATTCAAAATGGTAAGCTGTGTTCACATCTAAGAAAAATGTTGGCTAGAGTTATTGGTAGATTTTCTGGGCTCTGTGAACTAAAATTGCAAAGGATATTAATATATTATTGCAGTGAAAAACAAAGAGAAAATCTAACAAAAAAAATAATAATTATAATTAATGGTACGTTGTATTCTTGGTAAATTGTTTTTCATGTGTATAGTATCAAGAAGTTGTGAAGCAAGGATACCTTAAAAGAGCATTGGTTGGAAAGAAAAGCAAGTATGTACAAGACAAAAGAATAGAAATAATAATAACGTAGAAAAAATAACGTTCAAGCAACTTTCAACCTTTTTGGATTCAAAACTAGATTCATATAGATTAAAATGATGTTTATTTCATGTCTCCTTGGGTCCCAGTATTTTATTACTAAGTCACTAATCACTGAGTACAGATGCAGGGCTGACGCCACTTGTAGGATTTGGAAAATGCAGTTTTCCAAAAATTCTAGCTTAATGGGTGAGGAAATTAAAAAAAAAAAAAATTTATAAAACAAATAAAGAAGCCTCGCCTGTGATCTGTTCCATTGTAAAGCACTTAGGAAGCAGGTAGAGACAGCAAGAAGTCGGCAAAACACTCAAACTACTACATCATTCTTTTGTTGTCCCTACACTTATTTGTGTACTATCTTTCTCTTGTGTGCTTCACAACAGAACGGATCACAGGCAAGGCTTCTTTATTTGGTAATCATTGAAGGGCACAGTAAATGCACTAATAATAAATTATTATGAATTTTTATGTTTGGATTCTAGGAAAATGTCATGGACACCAGCATACGTTACATTATTCTTTACAAATTTAGTGTTTTACAAGGATCAAAAAGCAGCCGCCCAGGTAGAGAAAAATAAGCAATATTTGATGTTATCATTACATATACATACTGTATGAATATAATGTGCTTGCTGTCATCTATTTATTATACTAACCATGCAAGCACATTGACCATACTGGGAGAATATAAGCCCAAGGCCTGAACAGTGCACTTAATAATATTGATGATATTTACCCAGGAAGCTCCACTCACGCGAAAGTGGTTTTCAGGGTGGGCCTGCATCCGATAGAATTGGAATTTAGAAATGTTGGTTGTTGAGGAGAGGGGCAAACCGGAGAAACCAGAGAAAAACCTCTTGGAGCACAGTAAAGAACAAACAACAAAATTAGCCCATGTGTCACCACGAGTCCAGAATCAAACCTGCGCCACATTGGTGGGAGGCGAGTGCAATCACCACTACGCCATCCCTGATCCCTTAAGAAATCTGCTGGCCGATATTGGGCTGATATTGTCCCACTACTGTCTTAAGGAAACTTGGTTGGCAAGAGATTTACCGTAATGCGGAAGAAAGCTTTGAAGGTTGTTCTGAAATTCAGTGAAAAATTGCACAAAAATGTGCAGGATAAAAGGATAATGACCTGATTCTCACTCTAAGGTAAACATGTGTATCAGGGTAATCATTGCTAGGCACCCATTTAGATTATAGAGTTTTAAATGAGTTTTCATAAAGATTTTTTTTTACTATCTTAATGCAAGATAATTCAGGACAACATCTGGTCAAGAAAATTAATATTGGACCAGCAGTGGGAGCAATGTGATTTGTTGAAAACAGTCATTGGACCTCTAACTCTCTGAGGTGTACGATACATGTAGTTTGGATCCTAGTCTGCTGCGTTGATATCTTAAGTCACTCACCTGATTGTACAGGTGTATCATTGTCCCTTTTAAGTGATGTTCGACCGGCCCCTTGGTTATGACTTTGTGTAGTTGAATGTTACCTTCTGTACGTGGCGTTGTAAGATGAAATCTTTAAATAGCTATTGTGTATGACTACAATGTCTTCACTGTATGTTACTTAACAGCAATGTATGCCTGTGGAAGTTGAAATATGAATTTTGTATCTTGGGTTGATGAGATCTTTGATGGTAACTTCAGCAGCTGAGCATTGCTTTTAACCCTTGACTCCTGAACCCACCTTGATTGATGAGTAAATTTGTCTGGCACTGAGCAGAGTAAACTCTATTAAGGGGGGTTTTATTAGAAGCCAGGACCTGGGTACTAGCACCCTTCTGAGCTGAGTACAGACAGCACCCACCTTTGCTTAAAAGAGGTCTGAAGATTAAAAGCCAGACTACATATATATACTCTATCACAAGGTCCCTTCTACTTTAAAATTTAATGAAACCCCTGTATTAAGTAGGCATTGATGGGTATTAAGTCTCACTCCTGGGAGTCTGTGGTTTAATATACATCCCTCTATTGTTGTATTTGCAGAAACCTGGCCTTCCGCAAGGCAAACCAGAGAGTACCTGTCCCTTACAAGGTGCTTCTTTAGAATGGGCCCCTCCTTCAATAACCAAGAAGAAAAATTCCTTCCAGGTATACTTTTTTACTTAATCGGCCCATAACACTTTTATGATTTGAAGAGAGAGAGTGTGAGGCTGATTCTGCTAATTAGAATTTTTGGCCATTATCAAGCAGTAAGTAGCCAGCTGTGCTTAATGTGTTGACTGACCAAAAAAAAAACATTATTCCAAAGGTGGCCTTAATTTCTTGTCTTTTTTGCAAGACATGCCAGGCGAATTACATGCGTTATGGAATTTTACCTCTTGTTCTTGAATTCTCTGCTGATTTTTACAAGTACATGTACAAAGATTCTGCTCAATTGTCTTATGCCTGGCCATCCTTCCCTGATGGGTATAACTTGCACAAGTTCATCCTATGGGTTTTCAACTGTGTTTCAAGAGTTGAAACTAAAATTTAAAAAATATACTGTTTGTTTCTTTCTTTGTTTTCAGATCAAAGCATTGTCTGGAGTGTTTTTCCTTCAGCATGATCATAACATGGAATCTATCAACTGGTTCAGTGCCATAGCTGGAGTGATAAAGAGACTGGTAAGTTCACATCACTGGCAGTTTAAAGCCCAATGGGACCCAAGAGCAGATAATGGAGGAGCTGAGAAGTCTTCTGTCTCCCACTATCTTGGGTCTCTGAGGATGCTATTAGCTCAGGGTTCTCACGAAAATTTGAAGGAGACGGACAAAAATTTCAGGTAGCCTGCGAAAATTACTTTCCTTGCCAAGCTGGCCCAAAAAAATGCACATACATTTTCCCTGAGTAGCCGATGCGCCCAAGTCGAGTAGATGGCAATTTTCGCTGGTCCTCGGAGCTTCTGGAGAACCCTGTATTAGCTCAGTCTTAAACAAACATGCCTACTCAAAAATCTTCCTTTTTTCATCCAACTTTCAATAGATATTTATTGATGTCGGAAACTCTCGACTCCTTCAAGAGAAAATTAACAATACACCAAATCGTCTAACTCAATGCTGTACCCAATTCAGATCTCCCGTGGCTAAGATCTTTTGTGCATGGTATTTTTATTATAATGTAGCATTTACATTTAAATGATAAAATAATAATACGTGACCTGCTAATCGCCCTTTCTCGCAGTCGGAGACTGAATTGTTAAGGGCGCGACTCAACGAGATCGGACCGAAGGAGCTGTGCTGCCGGCTAGGCGCTCGGCTCCTGAACACGACCCATGGATGACCTCGGAGCACAGCAGCACAGCCTGATGGAATAGGCTGTGAGTCGCTTTTGCTGAGGGAGGAAAACCGGAGTACCCGGAGAAAAACCTCGGAGTCAGATTGAGATCGACTGAAACTCAAGCCACATACGATCCCGGGGCCGAGAGTTGAGCCCGGGTCGCAGAGGTGGAAGGCACTGTTGATAACCACTAAGCCATCCTGACTCCAAATGGAAAAACCTGAACAAAGCGTTTTATTCCCAAAGGGTTTGAATTGGGTACAACATTGAGTTAGCCGATTTGTTCTATTGTTTATTTTTCTCGCAAAACTTGGTTTAAAAATAGACACCTTTCTGACGCTGATCGGGACTAGGCCAATTTGGGTAAATGTTACTCTTAAGTGATGGAGTCTCGATGCAATGCAGTGATTGGTAGTCTGTGCAAATCTATCAGTGAGCGCCACCTGCAAACATGTCCCATAATTTAGCTTTCTGAAAAGGAAGAACATCAATTTGCACTATGTTTTATGGAGCATTAATTTTTTTTTTCTTCCTAGAATGAGGAGGAGCCTCTCCCAGCATCTTTTACAGGGCAGAATCAATCTTCTCTAGGTAATATTGGATCATTAATCCATTTCCTGTGTACCTCTGTCATAAAATTCATATCTTCTCGCCACCGTGTAATATCTTCTATATATTATGGTCATACGGCTATTAGTCGTGGGCTATTGGTTATCTGATTGCTTATCGGTTGGTCCAAGTGTCCAAGCGTTCAGAAGGTAATGAAAATCGATTGAATCAGTCGTTTTCATAAACTTGAAACAAGAGTTTATTACAATTTACTAAAACAATGATATCTATTCCATACGTGGTAGAGGACATGAAATTGATTGTAGCTAACTCTGCGATAGGTGTGTTGCCTTACCGGTTTATACCAACTTAATCAAGGTGAAGGTGCCTCGTTGTCTATGAACTCTCTCATATCCTGCGCTTGCTGGTGGAATGATTGTCAATTATTTTGTAAATGTTCAGTATAAATAAATAAATAAATAAATAAATAAATAAATAAATAAATAAATAAATAAAATCAATCATTGCTTTTGGTATTAAACATTTCACACAAAAACAAACCCAAATAGCACGACATAGCCGGCCAGCCCTTTTAAGAATAATGTCCGTATGATTCAGGTCTTCTAGGCCATGAAACTGATAACGTTTCAGACGATCCATCAGCATCAAACTCTGAAGACAGACTAATGCGCACTGGCAGCAGAAGAGGTACATGCAATTTTCATCCCTCTAATTTTTCCCTTCTGAATAGAAAAACCTTTCGGAAAATTAAGTCCCAATGAAACAACCCCCATGGAATGTCAGTGTTGGGAAGTCGATGACTTCACTTCAAAGACTTCAGCCTGAAACTCATCGAGCGAGTCTCGGACGACTCAACTCGCAATATTGACCCGTGGCCCTTGAGGGCGAAGGGTTTAATTGTTTTAGTATCACCCGACTAGTCGGACAGAAAAGGCAATAATAAAGTTAGCAAATGCAAGTTGAAGAAGTATTTATTTGGGAATAAAACGAAAGAAAGTGTCACGCTTTTCGCTTCTCGAGGACTATTACTAATAGTTCTCTAGTAGCTTTGCCAATCAAAATGCAGGATATGCATTAGTCCACTAGTTGGGTGATACTAATGTACTTTAAACTGTATTTAGTATCACCCAACTAGTGGACTAATGCAAATCCTGCATTTTGATTGGCTACGCTACGAGAGGAGTATTATTGTCCTCGAGTAGCGAAAAGCGTGACGATTTCTTTCGTTTCATTCCCAAATAAATATTTCTTTTACTTGCATTTACTAACTTTATTATTGCCTTTTTTGTCCGACTAGTTGGGTGATACTAAAACAATTAGACCCTTCGCCCGCAAGGGCTACGGGTCTAATTGTTAATTAGCGCTGGGACACTGTGCAGAACTCAAATCAACTCGTATCAGAAAACATCTCGGAGCAGGGTAGAGAACCAACAAACTCAACCCACATGTTACGCGGAGTCTGGGAATCGAACCCAGGCGACATTGGTGGGAGGCGAGTGTTCTCACCACTGCTCCATAAAAAAACATAGTAACAAAGGCAGTAATGAATAACAAGTGGTATGTCCTTGTTATGGATTTTTAACTGGTCGTTGCAGTAAAATTATTGTAGTGTAAAGCTAGCATTACACTATGCTATATGTGGTAAGACTGAAGTGAAATGGGATTTGCGGCGGAAGACCCTGCCATTTCAAACACCTCACTGAATAACTCGATGCGTGGGAAGTGGTGGACATGAGTTACAGAAGGCAAGAGACTTACGCCTACGCAGTAGGCCGTAGACTTTTGTTAATAAATTTAATCATTGAGATGGGTGTGTAGACTTTATCACTAGACGTAACACTGCCTAATCACAAAAGTCATCTAAATTATGTGGGTACCACCCATTCCCAGGGGACGTGGGAAGAAGAGATAGTTCGGGTGACGTCACTGAAATTCTGTGAGAGAAAATCCTATCACGCGACCTGCAACTTTTTGTTTTTTGTTTTCACCACAACTAACCGGGAACTACTGAAGGTAACCTCATGTTTATCACTGAAAAGAGTGATAGAGTGCAACCCCTTGACTTTTTAAGGTTTTGACGATAACAGAGGGAATAAGGACATCAGGGGACGATTGAGGAATTGGCTCACTAAAAGACCTCCTATCGAGGAGTTGGAAAGGAAAGGAATCATTAAAGGTAAAAAAATAAACAAACTAGTATTTTTATGTGCCATTTTAAAAACATGCCGCCAGTATTTTACTTTCATAGCTAAGTTATATTCAATGGGCCTTAAAGAGGCTAGGTCACGCAATTTTAGGCAATTTCAGCACTGATCGAATGGTCATAGAGTTAACTAAAATATCAAAATAACAGTTCAAAACTATAGAAGAACTCTAACAAAACACAGGGAAGCCAAGAGGTGATATGGATGGACAAAACTGGAGAGGATTAAAATGGATTGAATTTGGGTAAATTTGAAAAACGTCGGCCCACCTTTTTTCAAATTTATATCAGTCTACATCAAAGTGTCATTTACAAAGCTGGAAAATCATTCTCAGTTGTTATGTGGCCGTGATTTTGCAAAGACTCTTGCTCTGCCAATTTGACGTTTACAGCTCATAATTAACAAAATTAAACAAAATTACCTAAAATATCGTGACCTAGCCCCTTTAATCACAAGGCGGCGACGTTGAGTCCCAAGGAATTGAGAACTTTTGTTTTGCCCCACCGAAACTCGTTTCCAAACATTTCAACTCGAGGCTCGGGGTACGACTTCTGTTGGCTATGGCCAATATGGTCGCCGCGGAAATAACGCCCACAATGTACAGTATGAATCGTTATGGCTACTTTGTTTGGTCTATTCAAGACTTTGACAGAGCGTGTTTTTAAGAAATGGCTTCAAGAAGACTTCCTTTTCAATAGAAATTGTGTACTATCACGGTGCCAGCCAGACCTCAATTTTGATGTTTGCCATTTCTTTGCCCACCGTTGAGCCGGTTACTGCTACTGTGTTCCTAGGAGAAATGGTGTGCTGTCACTGAGGTTATGTGTTAAAATATTGCAGATATCATTTCTGGGCGTTTTAAGTGTGTAAAATGTTTGGGAAATAGGCATTGGTAGAGAAGTTCGTTTCCCTGGCTTTCTAAAGTCGAGATAAAACTCTAAACTGCTTATTTTTCAATTTTTAGAAAGCGTTTTCGGTTGTCATATTGGACATTTATGCGAGAGACAGAAGACGTCAGTACCGTTGTTCGTCAATAGTTGCATTGTGGCTATTGAAAAGAGAGGTAAATGATTCAAGTTTCCCTGAATAGAATTCCCAATATTGACATTTGTGACTTGCGCAACTTTTCGCGTCCCTAGTTTCCCTAGTATATCCTTAATAATAATAATAATAAATGGACATTGGGGTAGAACAGGTTGGTGCCTTAGCCTACCAAGGGAATATGGACGCTCCCGCCCACCAGAGTCTTGGGTGGGACCTTTGGCAAGTGCCAACAACCCAAAAGCCACCCGTGTTAGGGTTACAACAACCTCATTTGATGAGAGAACGTCAAATATTGAATTTCACACTAACGACGTCAACGGTACTGATGCTTGTAGTGAAGGTGCCGCGTCCGGCAGGTGTCCTGTGGATCAGCAGCGCAGGCCCGGTCTTCGTCCTGCTACTGCTGAACAACGACAGAAGAGATTAGGGTGGTCAAAGGAGGCTAACAAACGGTTATTTGAATGTTACATCAGGAGTGAACCAGAGAGGCGAGGGTACAGAAAAAGATTGCTAGACCTGTGGAAAGCCCGTAACATCAACAACGAACTATCAGAAGTCACCGAGCAGAGATTGGCTGATCAAGTACGCCAGATTAAGAACAAGAAGTGGCTAGAGATTGTGGAGAAAGAGGAAATAGCCATACGAGTGAGACATGAATATCAGGAGATTGAAACTAAAGAGCTCCCATGCCACAGATACACCAGAGTATGAACATCAGGAGACAGATACACCAGACCATGCAACAACATCTGATACCCAAGAAGAACACCAACTTGAAGAGTTACAAGAAGAGATAAGCCCAGAAGTGGAAGCCCTTTACGACAGGATCCTAGAAATTATACAACTAGAACAGAGAATAGGATTACCATCACTGAAGTCATGCAAAAGAACGAAGCTGAAAGCAGAAGTTTGAAAATTCAGTGAAGCCGTCAAAAGGATTCAGACGCACAACATCACTAAACTGAATTCTTTAATTTATGCAGCTGCATATGTTACTACAGAAAGAATGGGAATGATAAAAGAGAGGAAAGGGAGAAGAACTGAGGAGCCATTCTGGAAGAGAAGGATTGAGGGGAATATCGAAACTTGGCGAAAAGACCTGAGCAAGGTTGAGGAAGTCAGAAGAGGAAACATGAGACTGAAACAAAGAGAGGGGGAAAGGTTGAACAGAAAATATCATCTTGAGGAAAGGGGCACTGTCTCAGGCATGTTGAGACAGAAGATCAAGGCAGGTGGAGTTAAGATCAAAAGATACGACGAGAGATGTCAACAGTTCAAACAGAACCACCTGTTTAGAACCAATCAGAAGCTGTTCTACAAAACACTAGATTGAAAGGAACGAGGAGAAACGTTATTACCCGATCCCACAGAAGCAACCTCCTTCTGGAGCAAGATCTGGTCGGAGGAAGTCGGTCACAATGAGAGAGCATCTTGGCTAGAGGATGTAGAGGTGGAGTTCAGTACAACAGATAGAGGTGCAAGAAGATATCATCATCACTGTGGAGGATATTAGAAATGGAGTGAGCAAGGTTGCAAACTGGAAGACAGCCGGCCCTGTTCTTGTTCAGGGGTTCTGGTTTAAGAAACTGACAGGATTGCACTCTAGATTGCAAGAATGCTTGCAAGACTGTATGTGTCAAAGGAATGTACCAGAGTGGATGGTCAGGGGAAGAACAGTTTTGATACAAAAGGATACAGCAAGGGGTGCCCAGGCCAGCAACTGCCGCCCTATCGCCTGCCTACCCATGATGTGGAAGCTCTTGACAGGAGTTATGGGTGAGAAGTTGTACCACCACTTGGAAAGGAATGGACTGCTAACAGATGAACAGAAGGGGTGCAGGAAGGGATCCCGAGGAACTAAAGATCAATTGCTTGTAGACAAGGCAATGCTGAAGAACTGCCGGAGAAGGTTGACAAACTTGTCAATGGCTTGGATAGACTACAAGAAGGCAATATGATATGGTGCCGCATTCATGGATCCTGAAGTGCCTGGAGATGGTTGGGGTTGCCAAGAATATGATCTCTATAATCAGCAACAGCATGGTGAACTGGAAGACAGTATTGACATCAGGAAGAATGGCTCTCGGGCAGGTGGACATTAGGAGAGGAATTTTTCAAGGTGACTCCTTGTCACCACCACTGTTTATTGTGATCGCAATATCTTGCAACATTGTTGGGCCCAATATGTTGCATACGTTTGGCCACCCTGTTGCGATATGTTGCAACATGTTGGATGATGTTGGATCAAATTTCTCGTGCAACATTTTGGATGTTGCATGATGTTGTACTCATTTGACCACGTTCACGCAACATTGTTGCACTAGGGCATGCGCGCTAGGTCCACTTGTTGCGCGCCAGCGGCCTGGGGCACCTAAACATCGATATGTTGCGTTCAAAATGTTGCGTGCGTTTAGCCAGGCCTTATGGTGATTCCTTAGTACTAGAAGTTGTCGTAAGATTTTCTTTAAACTTTTCTCAATTGTTCCCTACATTATGGTGACTCGAAATGTGCAATTGAAAAAATAGGTCACCAACCTCGTTTGGGAGATATAGCTTGCTCAAGTTACTCATTTAATCATTGCGACTTCATCTATTAAGGACAAGTTTGTTCAATGGGTTCACGCTACGTTTCGCAGGAACATGAAGCACAGCTTTGACGTAATTCTTGAAATAACAAAACAGGTGTATTGTAATGTTCGAAAGGAATAATTTAATGTTTGTTTTATGGCACGGGCACACGTCATGAAAAGGCACTGACCACAAATATTCCTCGGGTGCGTGATCTCAAGGAAACAATTGAGTGATGGCTACGAATACTTTTTTCCCTGTAACTTTTTTTTCGGACTTAAAAAAAAATTACAGCACAAAGAGGAGGAATAAGAGGATAAAATTATGCCAAAAAAAAAAGGATAGAAGGATAGGTCACCAACCTCGTTTACGAGAAAACAGAAAGCAAACCAAGCTCGACCCCTCGACAACACGTCTCCCCAATGGCGCGGTTTCACTTTCACTCTCGGACTGAAATGATACTTTCGCACTGCCGTGCAAAACCTCTATACTAGGGAATCGCGCGCGCGTAAGCCACATACGCAATTCTAAAAGCTGCTTGCGTCAGCTCATCATTCAAAATGGGTCACCAGAATAAACAAATACCGCTAATTTCGTTCACCTTTCTTCTCGTACCTATGTATATGGAATATAAATAGATATCTCCTATTCACGAAAACTACGAGAATTGTACACAAACGGTTTAATGGCCACTTAAATCCGTTTGTGCTGACCTGTAGCTCCACTTGCGCGTGCACTCGAATGAGCGGGTGATCTTGTAACTCCCTCATTTTTCCTGATTTTGCAACTTTACTCGTTCATATCTCTGCTTCCGGACGGTGATTTTTCGATTTTTCGCATGTCAGCTTAGATTAATTTAAAACGTTTGTCAAGTTTAAAAAAATTCTGAAAAAGTAACCTACAGATGTTGTTGAATTTTAAACATTTTAGGGGTTATTTCTAACAATATCTGGTAACCTTGAAAGGGAAGATTTCACCGTCCCGTTTAAAAAACAAAACAGTATATCTTGATTTTAAGGCCCATTGGGATGTGAGAAATCTATAATGGGTACTTAATGACCTGGCCAAATTTCGTTTTGATATGATTACGCTAATTGTATCTAAGGACAGAATATGTTTATTTGTTTGAAAAAATGAGAAACTATTTACGGCCACCTTAAGCTCCCAGTTGTTTTGCTGACGCCGCTAAGAAATGGACGAAAAAATTAAAAACATTCATTTACGTTTTGTAACCTGCGATATCATTGCCGTTTTTTCTCAGGTTTATCATTCGATGGATTGTACAGAGTGTGTGGCAATGTCTCCACTGTACAGAAACTCAGAATTATGGTGGATCAAGGTTAGTTTACTTCGGTAACTCCTCACTTTCGCCCTGTTTACACTGGAAAGATAGCTTTCGTTCGGGATCACCCTTTTACTTTGGCTGTAAGGTAGTGAGAGTTTACACTCGTTTGTCACTGTTTTGCCAAGGCAAGGCAAGCTGACTGCTTGTCAAGTCACTGCTTGCCAAGCCTCTGGTGGCAAAGCTATCGGAGGCAAGAGAACAATGAGGTAAGAGATTAATTGAATAGGCCATTTCCGAGTTCATGTCTGCCTCCTCTTCAAAGCGAGTCGTTGTTTGAAGTTTTTGTGATGGTAATTAGTTCTACTTTACATATGAATGAAAACTAATTTTTATTACAAAAACTTCGCACCTAGACTCGGAAATGGCCTATTCTATAATCAGTTCTGTGACATACTGCTTAGTTATTGGACATTTTCAACCAACCTCGTAGGACATCAATAACGATAGAGAAATATACGACTTCTGGTGGACGAACAAAAGAATCTAATGAGACATACACCTGTAATTTGTTTTCGTCCACCCAGCGTGGCGGCGATGACGTCACGTGCAAAACTCCCATTCCAAGGACAACACCTTACTGGCCAGTTAGGGTAAAAGTCCACCGCGCGATCATGATAACAACAGATAAAGATATTCCTCGCAACGTGGGCGTATTCTTTATCATAGACTATTTTCCCAATCCCATAATGCAAGTCAAGGTGATTCCCAGGTTTTGCATTGCGCAACCCTACTGCGCATAAATTCTTGCGTCATTGGAGCGCGCAGTAGCGCGGGCACATTGATAAAATGGCGGATTTTCATTGATGCCGGGCCTAATCCATCAAGGAATGGCTATTTTCTTTTGAACGAGTACGGTGATCCCCATTTTTTATTTCATATATTTGCTGAGAACGGTGACTTCATGGTTTAGTGAAAAAAATCAGGAAAAATCGATAGCTATTTCTTTGGCAATTTCATAAAATCATTCTGAGTCGAACAGCCCACACTAAAGTTAAATCTATTTTGGAGTGTTGAGTACTCAAAGGCATTCAAATACAATTTTCAGTGACCTACTTGAATTAGCCATAGAATGACACCAGGCTCGGCGTTTTTCGTCGGATGACATTTAGACAATCGAGGTAAGGGTGCGTTCGATTGACCCTATTCCAGAATACGAATACGTGGAGTGATGCTTTGAATAGGTATGTCTGGCATTTTTAAGCGACAAGGATAAAAAAGATATGTTTAAAATTGCATTTTAGCAGGTGTTTGACAATTTTAATGTAAATCTCCGTAAAAACAAAGGTTTTCTTTCTTCTATTCCATGCATTCCTATTCCGGAATACTGTCAATCGAACGCACCCTAAATTTGTCCAACATTGGGGGTGTGCGGCAGTTGTCAAAGTAGCTGAAATAGCGGTATTCGTCAGCGTCGTACCATGGAAACGAGCACGGTGACCCCCCCCCCCCCCCCCTTTTTTATTACATTTTTATCGTGTCCTTGACATGTTACATCAGTGTGCGAAGTTTCGTCGGAAATCTATGACAAGTTCTATTTCTAAGGAATCACCTCAATAGGCCATTTCCGAGTTCATGTCTGCCTCCTTTTGAAAGCGAGTCTAAGTGCGAAGTTTTTCTTATGAAAATTAGTTTTCATTCATATGTAAAGTAGAAATAATTACCATCACAAAAACTTTGCACTTAGACTCGCTTTGAAGAGGAGGCCGACATGAACTCGGAAATGGCCTATTACTCTCGAGACTGTAATCATGCTTCAGTGAACTGGATATCCCAAGCTCTTTCCCAGGGTTCTCTCATTCGACAAGTAGGAGAGAACCCTGGGAACGATGTTGCTGGATATCCATTGCTTTAATGCAAATAACCCCCAAAATGAACTGTAGAACGAATGGAGCACAGGAATTCGCTCTCTCTGCTGAATCTCAATGTTGTCGGATAAATTCTGGGTTGTGTGGTCCATTTTGCCGTTGTGAAAATGAGGCCTTAATCTCGGAGTTACTTGGGAAGCTGTAACCCTTTTGTCAACCAATAGAACGAAGACGCATCATAAAAGGCGTGGTGCCTTAGGCACGTGCAATTGATGCGTCAATCAACCGTGGATGCAACCGAGCTCTGTGATGATTTGTGCAATAAAAAGGCCCCTTATGGTAATGTGTTCGTAATATGTCATAAAAAGTTATCTGTCATTCTTTTTTTAATCCCCAGTTCCTTTTTCTTGCGCTAGAAATATCTTTTAGGGATTTCGTCTCTGTGCTGCTGTTTGTTGATCACCATCTTGGATAATTAAATTAATCAGTTGTGCTTCAATGTATTCAAACAAAAGCAGTGCGTGAAGCAACAACGCCTTTTATAGTGCGTCTTCGTGTTTAGGACCGGGAATACGGATTCAACATTTGCTTCAACAACGGTTCGATTTTGCTGAACGCTGTTTGACGATGTTTACCGCTAGGGGGCAAACTGTTTCAACATTCCTGTTCAGCAAATTCGAAGCCATTTGCCCGGGACCTTAGCTTGTACACAAATTTCTAATTTCTAAAGAAACACGTTGACAAAACTAAAATTTCCTGACCTTGTACGTTTTGTTTTCGCATTTCGGACCACATGATTTTCCCAAAGGAACTTTCCTTTTGGGTTTTTTAAAGTTGTGCGTACATATGTACGTGCATAAGACGACATTTGAAAGAAATGTTCCTTAGAGTAACATCACATGGTCTGAAATGGGAAAACAAAACGTACAAGCTAAATAGGTCTATTGAAGGTTCTGCATTGGTATTGTATTCGTCGCGCTGAAGGATTTTATCAGCGAGCTTAAACTAAATGCTAGAAGCAAGTTTTCTATTCAATGAACAGGTTTTTTTTTGAGAATTTTTTTTCTGGAAGTTCCATTTGAATGGACACGATAGGCTGAGTTAACAACTGAAGGTAACCCTTTGCGAAGGCTCGCACAGCAACAATACTTTTAAGGAAGTCGAATTAGACAATAATCGCGACTCCTCAAAGCGCCCTCCCGGCGTCAACTGACGTTCCCCTTCCGTTGCAAGACAATTCATTGTGAGCGTTAAGGAGGCCAAGACGCGTCATTGGCGTGCTCGATCAGCGTGTCACAGCCAGTCACGCATACCTCTGTTTCGTCAAACAGTCTTTCGTTGGAATTGCGTGACAAGGTGTGGCGATGACGAACGCAATCAAGTTAAGCTATGATCCTCGCAGTTATGAACGCAATTTTTGCAATTGCGTAGAGAAGCCTGAAAATTTCAGGACTTCAACGGGGTTTGAACCCCCTGTCACGCTCATGGTTTTACTAATAAACTTTTGAAATTTTCTTCTGTTTGTTGGTTTGTTTGCAGAGGAAAAAGTAGTGTTGGGTGAACCCCCATTCGAAGATGTGCACGCTCTTACTGGTAGCCTGAAGCTTTACTTTCGTGAACTTCCAGAGCCTTTAATACCATACGACTTTTTCAGTGGCTTCGTTACAGCTATAAGTAAGTTCAAAACCTTGGCAGTTTTCTGTTATCCTTCACAGAGCAATTTTCGTCAGAGAGCTGTTAGAACAAAGGCAATATAATTGGTCTGTCAAATCGCAAGACGCTTGCGCAGCGAGATAAACCAATAGAATTCGATGCCGTGTAAGTTGTTCAAAGCGCGGGAAAGTGCGTTTTGGTGATGGCGATTGGGTGATTGGTTTTTGCGGTTCTCGTTGGTGGAAAAAGTTGCGTTCCATGGTGAGAATGTTTTGGCCCCTAGTTGAATGCTGCTTTTGCTCTCCTTACGTTGTTTGCACTCTAGAACCCTTGCCTTTCACCACTTCTATAGTTCGCCAGACACCATAACGTCGACGTTTTTTTATCGTAGTTTTAATGTTCTGCCCTGGTTGCTTTTTAAGTCGTATAAGAAAGTGTTTTGTAAACTTGGTGTTGTGTAATTTTGTTTGCAGAGCAAAGCACAAGAAAAGATAAATTGACTGCTATGAGGTCGTTGGCGGTTCAGATGCCAAAAGTCAATTGCGAGACATTGAAACTGCTGCTGCGTCACTTAAGAAAGTAAGCGTTCAATAATGCTACATGTGTAGATGAGCGTTAGCGTAGCGTTAGGCCTCACTTGATGTTCTTTACATAATGATTGATACATGTTGTTACAAAAAATGATAAAGGGAAAAACTTGAAAGGACAGAGGCAAAGCTGCGCAAGCATAAATTCCAATCTTGACCCCAGAGCTCCTGTCTTTTGCGCATGACTGAGGGAGAGAAGAGCTCTGGGGAACCCTCAAACAAAGTGTCTTCTCTTTGGTTTTCGTGAAGAACAATAAAAAGCTTCTCTGATTGGTGAATGCATGTTAGCACGAGTAGTGAGCATGCGCCGGAATGTTCAAATAGCCAATTTTAGGCTATAAAAACCCTACGGCGCATGTTCTCCTACATAGAGTTTCCGAGAGCCTCGGGTCATGCGCAGACATAAGATCCGAGGCTCTGGTTACCAGAAGCCAAAGACGCAGGGGTATTAGAGAAACTGAGATGCGACGTCGGTAAGTAACCTTGGGTTAAATTATCGAAGCTCTGAAAACAACTTTTGCTTTGGAGTTGACATTTGCCTGGGAATTGAATAAAAATGTGGATTTACCGTTCAACCATGTCCCCAATCGTGCTTTCCACGTCACGACTTGCTTCAGGGGACAATTTTAATAATAATGAACGTTATTTAAGAGTCAAGCCTATGTAGCGCTGCGACACTAAGTGGGGACACATTTTATAGCAGAATTTAGAGTTGTTTTCAATTGAGTGTCGAAAGTAATTAGTGAATTAGTTTGGTTTTTGTATTACTTCACTCATTGATTGGTTCAAAGTTCTCGTGCCACCTTTTTAACCAATCAGAAGTGAAACCAAGACCAATCGTGGCTCGCGCGTGTACATTTTCCCGCTCTTTGTGTCGGCTACGTGTAATTACTTCGAGTTTTGATTGGTTTACCAGATTGTCTCCGTCCTTTTTTGATTGGCCAAAGTAATTACTTTGGTTTTGGTTTTACGATACTAATTTGAAAACCGCTCTGAAGCAAATCAAATTAACTCATTTCAGAGCATAGGTTAGTTTTTGAGGAGAGGGGAAAACTAGAGTAGCCGGAGAAAAACCTCATCTCGAAGCAGGGTAGAGAACCAACAAACTCAACCAACATCTGACGCTGATCCTGCGAATCGAACCCGGGCCGCATTGATGAGAGACGAGTGCTGTCACCACTGCGCCATTGCTGCTCCCCCTAAAAAAGAAATCAGGGCCAGGAATGATTATGTGGAAAACAAACAGAAACACTCTTTGCTCCGCATCCGTTGCTATTAGTTGCTACAGCGTTGCGTTATGTTTTGATTTCAGGTTGATGGAACAGAGCGAGGCAAATCGCATGACTGCGCAGAATCTAGCCATCGTTTGGGGGCCGAATCTGATGTGGCCACGATACGACTCCGGAGACATTGCGGTCAACATGGTTCACCAAAACCAGATTATAGAATTTCTTTTGTTGGAATATGACCACGTGTTCAAATAATTGTCCACTTATGTAGGATTACGTAGTAGGAGGGTAGAGATGTGTTTTGCATGTTTCCTTAAGATAAGTTCTACGGCTATGAGCGAGTTTGGGTCAGCACTTGTTGACTCAGCGGAAGAGGTTTTTGGACATTTGATGATGATTACACGACGTAAATATCATCTTCATGGCTCCACCTACCTTTTTAACAAAAAAAATCCACGTGAGGTGGTCAGAAACTGACTGAATAAGGCTCCGGTTGAACGAGAAACCGCTCAGCTTAGGGCTGATTTCACGTATTTTGGTCTAAGGCCAGATTTGAAAGCAGTCAATGTGACGAGCACCTTTATTTCACTTGGGAACTTTTCAGCAGCTTTACTTGAAGTTTGCTAAGGAAATATCGCTTTTCATGGACAAAACAAAAGCGAAAGGTTGCTTTAGAACGATGGTTGGTCGATTTGGCAAAGACATAATAATAATAATAATTTACTGGCCACCATTTATGAATACTGTCTATTTGCAAAAATTATTACTGTTTACAATCGGGGCTGCTTCAGATGACAGCACGTCTTTGTATATATATTACTTTGCGACAGACGTTGGTGTTCTTCTCCAGAGTACGTTTACACCGAACGGAAAACCGATCGGGATTCGGCCCGACAATTTACTTTCCTTTCGTAGTGTTTATTACAGAAACTAGAAATAACGAGGACGTGGCAAGATGCAGAAATGTTTGCTAAAGAATTCACGCCATTCCAGGATTGCAAGTAACACCATGCTTGCTTTTGATAAACTTCTCTTTTTATCTCCTCAGTCTTCAGCGTCAACTTTCAGTGTGTCCTTGAGGTGTAAAATTTATTGATAAACAAGCGTTATGTTCAAGTTAGGGAAAATATGGGCTTGTATCTCGTGACTTGCAATTCCGGACATATCTGAAACAAGAAGCATAAATTTTAAAAATACTAAAAGTATTTCAATTTTGATGTATTAAGATTCACTTTGAGACCAGAGAGACAACACCTCGAGCTCCGGGAAAATTATTTCTGGTCCTTTCTCGCGAGCCTTTAGGTCTTTTGAGGAGTTTCTGGTGTGGTATCAGTGAAGTAGAGTTATTGGTTTAGTGAAGACCAGGGGCACGTTTCTCGAAAGTGCGGAAAGAAAGAAATGTCGAAGGCAATGTTGGTCCAATATCGTCCAACATGGTGGCCAAACGTAGTGCAAAATGTTGGATCCAACAATGTTGGATGATGTTGGCCCAACACGTTTGGCCAGGCCTTTATGAAACTGCAATCCGGTTGTTTTTACAACCTGGTCCTTTCAGGGAAACAAGGAGGAAAATGATTGTGTACTTTGATGCTTTAAAAGCTCGTCTTCTTAAGATACACAGCAAAGTTTCGGTTCTTTCGAGAAACGGTCTTCAGGCTCCTTTGTGCAGTATAAAGTAGTGACGAAGCCCAGCAGCCAAAGTGGGTCGAGCGGGAAACTGGAAATAGGCAGGAGCTGCGGCTTTCCTCTCCCAATCTCCTGCTCTGCTTACTTTGCTCATAGATCAATTTCTTTCTATTAGTTTGTAGAGGATATTACATGGCCGCGCGGAGAAACGAAATTTCTCTTCGAGTGTTGAAGAATATTGATATATGATATAAACACTAATGAAATCGAAAGGCGCGTTTTTATATGTAACCATAGCAACAGTGACATTTTCGCGCGAAAGGTCACTTGATATTTCATTGGTGTTTGTGTAATAAATGTCGTTTATCCACGCGCATAAACAAGATGCAAATATCGCTTTCCTGTCATTGTTAAAACATTTACTATTGAACTTAAAGGCGAAGAATTCCAAAACTCTTTCTGCGCAGCTGAACGTTTTGTTACACTGTTGTTTGGTATGTCTTGGCAATTGATCTCTAGTATTTTGCGCAATAGGCGTTTCGATGGAGACACTTCTTTTCGTGCTCTGTGCACCTACTCTCTAGTTTCGTCTTTCAGTGCGTTAATATCGCGACGTTTACAGTAAAGAATTGTGATTTTTGGTTTTGGTTGAATTGTACTAAACTGATCTAGGTAAAAAGAAAATTTGACAATTTTTGTCTTGCAAATTCTTCGCATGGATCAAGCATAGTGATACACTGCGCCCTCACGGTGAGAAAAAAACGTTTGACAGAAAGTTAGTGGAGATAATGGTTTAATATATTTACCTTAAAAAGGCCCTGTATCCGCTATGAACTTAAATTTATATATTTTGAGAGACTTATTGAGTAAGTTCTTAGAATGAATCAATGATTATTAATTGAAATGATGTAAATTTTGTGTAGAACTTTTCGCGCACTTTCATTGTATTTTCTTGCGTGACACTGACGGGTGATCGAGTTCCTTTAGTCTAGGTTCTTAGAGAAATTGGGGTAATTATCATTCGTTTTACTTGGTATTTGAATAAAATATTCACTTCGTACTTGGACTTGCGCAAAAATGGGTGCATGGAGTTCGTGTGGTGGGCTGGCCTATCTCTGTGAAAATTAAAATTGGTTTCATGAAACAGAAGTTGACATTTAATATGCTACTATGATCGAAAATCACTTCGTTTTTTTTTTCTTCAGATTTTGAAAGTGTTTGCTTAACACCTGACAGGCAAAATATTGAGCTTTGCTTTTTATCCAAAGGCTGATCAATTTGATTGTAGCTTTTTGGGTTTCACGGTCCGCCATGTTTCTTGTTCAAAACTCAGAGTGTTGGATCTTGGGAAGAGTGACGTTATTTGCTCACCGGCTTAAAATTTCAGCATGTAAATGCAGCTTATTGTGTAGAGCGGGTTTCAATTGAGTGTGAAAGTAATTAGCGAACTGCTTTGGTTTATGAGTACTTCACTCAGTGATTGGTTCAAAGTTCTCGCGCCACTTTTTCAACCAATCAGAAGTGAAACCAAAACCACTCGTGGCTCGCGCGTGCACGTTTTCCCGCGCTTTGTGTCGGTTACGTGTAATTACTTCGAGTTTTGATTGCTTTACCGGATTGTTTCCGTCCTTTTTGATTGGCCAAAGTAATTACTTTGGTTTTGGTTTCACGAGACTCGATTGAAACTCGCTCTCTGCAAACACGAGTTTTAAAGTCTGAAAGCCCGAAACTGCCGTGCTGAATGCATATTAATGCTGCCGCGTACACACGCATTGCATTCTGAGTGAGTCTTTGACGCCATTTTCTCCTCGATCCGGCCTCTCAAGATTTTAAACGATGAAATGACATATGAAATGAAGCTATGATCCTCACAGTTATGAACGCAATTTCAGCAACTGCGGGGAGAAACCTGAAAATTTCAGGACTTCAACGAGGTTTGAACCCCTGACCTCGCGATACCGGTGCGACGCTCTAAGAAACAGCTCATGGTGAAGCCACTGACGTCGGGAACTGGTCAAACCCTAATTAACTTTTCTCACTTTTTAAAATGATTGTTTAATTTGTTTCTTTTCCTGGCAATGTGGAGTACGATGTTAAAAATACGCCCTGTCCTGGCAATAAAACCCTGAAGAGGAGGTATACCATTCTGGCATTTCGGGCGTTAGTCCTTCCTGAGAGCGAATTAAATTGAATCGAAAGGCTAACGCTGGAAAGCTTACAAATCATATTTGCGATAGTTAAGTTTTACCAACTCGGTTGATAATGAACCAATTCCCCACCGATGCAGCACCACAGTTGCTATGGAAACGGACCTCTTCACGTTGTCGACCAGGGCCCGGTTGTTCGAAAGCCGATTAACTTAAGCCAGGATTAGCGTAAACTTTTGTTTCATGTTTTCAACTTTTTGGTGAAAGTTTCCTTTGCTTATTTTCGTTTTTCAAGATTGAATTCCTCTAATGTAAAGTTTTGCCAAATATCAGCGTTGAACAACATTTGGGAGAACAGAAATTAACTCCTTGGTTAATTTTTTATCTGGGATTAAAGTTAGTCGGCTTTTGAACAACCGGGCCCAGGTTGACTTTTGAGTGAATGAGACCACAAAAACAAGCATACAACCGGAAACCAGGCCATTTGCCATGTGCGGGATCCGTCACTTAGATCTAGACTGTGTTGATAAGAGCACGCATCGAAATTCGGGGTCTTTCTGCAGTTACCGAAAACTATTGTTTTTGGTCGCTTGGGATTTGCTTTATTTCGCTGATTGATTTGCCGATGCAACGTTCCAGTCCTCAATCAAGCCATGAGCAGATATTGCTCGGACGCATTTCGCGAGAGAGGTGTACACGTAAATGTGGCTCGTTTGCTACTTGATGTGGTTATATTCATAGCGTTTTCTGTTTTTTTTTTCTCGGGGATACTCAGGAAAAATCCCATCCTCTCAGTTTTCATTAGTTCGGATGCTCTGCTTGAAAGACTTGTGGGTGCTGTGCTTTTAATCTTGGTTTGGGTGGCAATTGTCCTGCTAAGGTCGACTATTGTGTACGTGAGGTGTTCTCGTCATTGTAAACGTTGACATCAGTTAACTTCCATTGGTTAAAATCGCATTGCCAGTCATTTTGAAATGTAACACCTTTATCAATGGCTAGAACTTGGCTCATTTTGATATTTGCTCAAGCAAGTTTCGGATGAGAAGAGAGATAAGTGGCTCATTACTACGATGGGTCATAAGATTGATTCAGTTCGATAAAAAAGGATAAATACTTCGAGTTCCATACGGGGGGATTGGAACATTTTTATTCCAACAACTGGAAAAACGTATGCGTTGCGAAGAATTATTGACTCTGGATTCGTTTTAATGAACTTCGGCCGTTTGTTTCAATCGCTATCACCTAGCAGATTTTAGGACTTCCGGAGTCAATACATATATATATATATCCTACTCAGTTCCTACTATTCCTCCTACCATTCCTCACGGCTTAAATAAAAGGAAGGAATTTCATTCAAAAAACAGAATTTGTTACAATTAGTTTCCTTTCCCATAGTGTACATTCCTACATGATTAACCGTTCCAAGGCCCTTTTCTTGGATTTCGTCAGGCCCTTAGGTTTTAGCTGAACTCAAAGGCCCTGGCCGGGAAGCTCATTATGATTTATATTGTTTAAGGGCCCCTCTAGGTGTTTTGTTAATTTTTTTGCTTCGCTAATTTAGCTTTTTTGTCATGTACAAATTAGCACCACTTTTTGTTCTTCTTTTTTGCAACCTTATATATTTTTTTGACAGCTGTCACTTGGTATTGTGTAATTGTTAGCGCCCAAATCTTATTTAAGTTTCGTTTTTATTCAAAAGTTGTCATAACTGAAGAAGGTCTTTGACCGAAACGTTTTAGTAAATTTTTAATTTTTTAACTTTTTAACGTCAGAAGTTGTCCGTCCTCGCTTCCTTTTTACTCACTATATATATATATATATATATATATATATATATATAGTGAGTAAAAAGGAAGCGAGGACGGACAACTTCTATATATATATATATATATATACGTCACCTATATTGTCATTAATGAACCAACCAGAGCCCAGAGCCTTATTGGCTGTCGAAACAAAGAGTCTTTTATTACTGTGGTTGACATATTTGAATAACAAAAGCAATGTTTGGAAACAGATATCTTCCCTATGCAGGAGGCGGCGCTCAAAAGCATTGCATTCGAGAAGTTTAAGTGAAGCTTTAAATGGCTTCAACCAGAGTTACTAACTCTGCCTCAACTTAGAGAATGTGTCCCTTCGTGTCGAGTAGAAAGAAGAAATAAGTAATATCGTAGTCTTAAACGATGACACTGACCATTTTACTGACCGCCTTCGCGCCAAATCGGCCATTTTTACTTCCTCTTCAAGATTTTATTATTGGTAGCTAACCAACGAAAAAATTTGAATTTTCTTTGCCTCCAGCGCCCTTCGTTTTTTCGTGCAAAGGCCCCGCCGGATAAGAGAAACGATGGGATCTGGAAACGAAAATGCACTCGACCAAACAATTCTTTAAATTAGTAGCCTGCTCTGGGCATTGAATGAAAAAGCCTATTGCTGATAGTTCCACAATTTCAGTTAACTTTTTAAACAGCTTTATTGGCAATATGGGCATTCATAAATTAGAGGAAAAGATAACAACAACAAATTAAAAGGAGCGAGCGTGAAGGGGCGAGTCCCATACGAGGCGCTTTCTAGCACACATATGATTACAGCATTAAAGTAGAAAAACTATTTACAATAAATAGTCTGTTTTTTGGCCGTATAAGCATAATCAAAAATAAGATGTAAACAGCGGTGACAAACATTATAAGCAAACGCATTGTTTGAAATTATTTACTTAACGTTTCATATGCTTACTACTGAAGATGTATGTCGAAGCATACGAAACGTTAAATAATTTCAAACCATGCCTTTGTTTAGAATGTTTGTCACCACTGTTGGCGTCTTATTTTTTATTTACAATAAGATATGGAGGTCGATACAAAATATAAGGAATATAGAGTATATAAAGAGTACAAGACCCTTGGACGAGGTTAGTTCTTCTCTATGTCTCGTGTGCTAAAAAGTATTTCAAAAAAAACGTTTTTGCGGGTGCAGTGAAAAGCCTTCTACAGCGCGAGAAAGACGTCACAATGGCTAGTTGTGTACAAGTAAACTTGCCGTGAAAGCGGTTTGTTTATCATAGTGTAAAAGAGGCTTGATTCTCGTTTAAATAAGGCGGATAAATTATGAAAGTGCTTAAAGAGCACAGATTTTCCTATTGAAAAACCGCTGAAGCGCGCTTAACTATCAAAATGGCGCCGAGTATTATCTCACGCACGCACGAACAAAATGCCTGTGTTCTCCCCTATGTCTCGTGTGCTAAAAAGTCAGTCAAAATGAACTTTTTTGCGCGTGCAGTGAAAAGCCTTCTAAAGCGCGAGAAAGACGTCACAATGGATTAGTAAAAGAGTGTAAAAGAGACTTGATTTTCGTTTGAATTAAGCGGATAAAAAATGAAAGTGCTTAAAGAGCACAGATCTTCCTATTAAAAAACCACTGAAGCGCGCTCAACTATCAAATGGCGCCGAGTATCATCTCACGCATGCGCAAACAAATGCCTGTGTGCTGCCTTGGGCTAAAATGTTAACTTTTTTTCATTTGCGCGTGCATTGAAAAGCTTTCTTAAGCGCGAGCAAGACGTCACAATGGATTAGTTGACTGTACAGGTTAACTTGCCGTGAACACGGTTTTTGCTTGCTCTGTTTATCACAGTGAAAAAGAGACTTGTTTTTCGTTCAAATTGAGCGGAAATATTATGAGAGAGCTTGATAAAGGCGACTTAAGGGCAAAGCCCCTTATTCAAAATGAAAACAATGAGAATTTGATGGATAATCTTAAAAAAAGGAAATCTAGG
>NC_090876.1:38592987-38595487 GCF_036669935.1 Montipora foliosa
TTTGGATATTTCTCAACTTTGTGATCACAGCTATCGAGTGGTTTTAACCCCGTCTTTTACATTTAAGCCTTAAGCTTAAGTGTAAAAGTACACCTTACAGGTATTGACTATAACCAATAGAATGATGAAATAATAACAAACTAAAAGAGCCGTAGTTTGCTTTTGGTGAAGTCAACACAGTTTTCACTGTCCACGGCAATCTCACGGCGTGCTCCCTTGCTAATAGGGAGCTTACGAAACGACGACGCCGACGGCAACGACGACGCTACAAAACAATAGCTTTAGTGAGTAAAAACAATGGCTCTGCACGCTCTGCACGTGCGTTTTACATTTTGGTACATTTCTTTGCCGTCATCTCCCAAATGACGACGTGAAATGACCAAATTCAAGGTTCTGCGGAGGACGTTAGCACATGACGATGAATTTTCAGTTCTCTCTCTACGCTTCCAACTCACTCATACCAGTTTAATTCTTCAACAGTTACTACGCATTTTTAACGCGAAACGACATGAAATAGTTTCGTAGTGATATGAATAACGCGAACTCGTATTTTTAAATGAAGTCCTCGTAGCCGTCGTCGTCCTCGTTTCGTAAGCTCCCTAATACAAGTGGACCTGTGAACTTGGAGAAAATGTCTCTTTCGTTCATTTTCAACAAACATAGCAAAGTGACGCCTTTAGTCTTTCATTGAGCAATGGCTCGGTAACACATGCTGACTGCATGTTCTGACTTCGTCGGAACGAAGAAAAGTCGAAGAATATTTCAAGGTAGTACGTTGCGGCGTTACTTCGGAAAGTGAACGTCGGATTAGCGATATTGATCGTCGCCATATCGACTTGAAAAAATCGATAATGGTCGTTGGTCTTGTCGATTATTTTACATCTGAGTGAGTGACAAATTTCCATATTCTGATCCCTAACGATAGTCGTTTATACCGCGTATCCACGACTAAAAACGAGCTTTATATTTCATTTCTGATCAACTACGATATTAAAAATAACACGATTTTTCTATTTTCCCCATACTGTCTCAACTTCTAACACTAAAACTCCTTGCTTAGAATTCTTAACTTGGGTAATTTCCTATTTACCTTGGCCTGCAGGTCTTCAGAGCTTCCAGTGTTAAGATAACACTGTAACAAGTATTTCAAAGCTTGTGTGACAGCCACTGGTTCAGCATGATGAGGAGTATGTTTTCCGATCTGACCCAAGGCCCACGCGGCAGCGGCCTGTAACAGGTTGAAAAGAGCACAGACACAGATTCAGTGCTAAACAAGGTTAAAAAGAGGTACTTGATCCCTTAATTGAGGAGAATCTTCCCAGTTCACATGAACACACTGTAAGTGTACTTAAGTTTTCTTAACGAACGTTCTTGTTCCCAACGTTGGCGATTCTTTCTGTAAGCACCAAGGAACGACCTAAGACCAGTTGCTGTAATAATAGTAGTAGTAATAATAATAATAATAATAATAATAATAATAATAATAATAATAATAATAATAATAATAATAATAATAATAATAATAATAATAATAATAATAATAATAATAATAATGATCATCATCATGATCATGATCATGATCATCACCATCATTTGTTTGAGCTGGTTGATGGTTTGGCAGCTATTCAGCTGATGTGGACCTGCTACACCCTCCCACCCACACAGTCACAAAGGACAGCCGCAACACCGGAACACCGGGGACTTCATCCTCTACTCTTCTCGAATAGTGTGTGGGTTCTTTAACGCCCCATAGAGAACTTATGAACATAGAAAATATTTGTGAGACGGGGCCAACGGTTCATAGTCCTTATCCGAGAAGACTTGAAAGTCTAACCATTTGCGGGTGTAATAGGCCTTGTTCACGATAGCCGCCATGTTGGTTTTCAAATTGTCATGCAAATTAGCCATGTGTAATGTTGGGGGGCAAACATTGGAAAAAAGTCAAATTGCGGAAAATCGGCGCGTCGAAATATTGAATTAACATTTCTAAAAGTACATTTTAGAATTTAGGATTAAGTCCCATTTATGATAATTTTATATCTTTGATTGCCTTTGACATTTTGACTTTATATTTCGTTATCTCCTCATTTTTCACTAAAAAAAAAACATCGAAGCTAACTTGTGTAATCATTCTATTTTACTACTTAAGTGAAAAACATTCAATGAACGTGAAAAAAATCGTCTGTGTGGCTAAGATGTTCGTCAAAACCTCTCGAACTTGTCTTGTTTGGCCCCTCAGAAGTGTGTAGCTAATTTACATGATAATAGCAAATCCAACATGGCGGCCATCGTGAATAAGGTCTATTACAAAGGCAGCACTTTCTTCTCAGTTATTTAAAAGACCCTGAGTGTTGGTCCGGCCGGAGTCCAACTCACGACTTCCCGCACGTCAGCCCAGGGCTACCGGTGCGTGGTTCATTGCCATCTACCATATGGTCTTCAAATAAAATCAAACCGAATCAAATTAAAGGAAGTCAAATAAAATGATGGTTTTTGATCA
>NC_090876.1:38600487-38612987 GCF_036669935.1 Montipora foliosa
TAGTCGTTCTAGCGCTGGAGCACTAATAGGGGACACAATTGTACACGTAAACTGAAATTTAACAATTAACGCAAATGAAGTCAAATGCTGGTTTTTGAGGAGAGGAGAAAACCGCAGTACCCGGAGAAAAATCTCGTGGTGCAGAGTAGAGAACCAACAAACTCAACCCACATGTGAAGCAGAGTCTGAGAATCAAGCCCGGGCCACATTGGAGGGAGGCGAGTGCTCTCACTACTGCATCATCCCTGCAACTCAGAGACCATAATTATAATACTATGTAGTTATAATATAAGACTAAGTATAGGTAATCACATGATTTTGAGTGCAATTTGGAATAAATAAGCACGAGTAAATTTTTTCAAAGAAGATCCCTATGGACTCGTGCAATTTGCAGTCTCTGAAAAAATTTACAAGTGCTTATTTATTCCAAATTGCACGAGAAAAATCATGTGATAACTTATTAATAAATATACATGAAAAAACTCGAGATTGTTAAGCAGAAGAAATGCTCACACATCATCCAATCAGGGAAAAATTGTGCCATCTAGGGCATGCACTAGATTTGAAAACAAAGATTTGATTGGTTCTGACCAAACCCTATTGTTTATAATAAGCCAATCATAATCCAGAATTCCACTGCACTGGTATTACACTTTTTGCACTGTGTTACACATGACACATGCACTGCTCTCAGCCAATCAAAATCGAGTAATTTTTTCATGTATATTATTATCATAACTTTAAAATTAATAATATCTACATGATGACTTGCAAATGTTTGTACCTTTGAGGCACATCAGGACAGAGGGAAAAATTTCAGCTTCCACAACCATTTCAGCCAGGTCCACAGAGTGCTTGGCAATCTGGCTTAATGCCGAGAATATGTGACGCTGAAAAACAAAATGAAGGAAAAAAAATTAAGCATTATTGAGGTGACAGAATAATTATTGTTGTCAACAATCATACAGATGTAATCACCCTATCCAAATCATACAGTGTACTTTAATAATGCACTCAGGCCCTGATGCCACCTACATAAAACTGCATAATGATCATTTTTGACCTGAAGTACAACTATGTATGATAAGTTTTATGTTTAGTGACATGAAAAATAATGATGTTCATAGAGTTCACAATAATCATGAAAGAGAAGCTGAGGTGAATTTGATAAATGCTAATTAAAATCAATGTCATTTAAGGACGTTCGCGCCCAAAACGTTCCCATGTACAGATTTTTTTTAAACTTGCCACGCAGAAAGGTAATGATCTACTTTTGCCAAAAAGGCAAAAAAAATGGGGGGTCACCGTGCTCGTTTTCGAGATCATGAGGTGCATTTTTAGAAGATTGCGTGACTTTAAGACGATCTTAGCTTACAACTGTCAGCAATAAAAAAAGCTACATGAGTGAAATTTAGATCAGGTAAACGTACTCAGTTCAACATAACTAATATAACTAAATTAACCTTTGCAGCTGATGTCTTTTTTTGAGGTGAAATAGGCCTTGAAAACCGATACATATTAGTCTAAGAAAGAAAACTTTGGTCGCACGAGAGCATAAAAGGCCAAATATTTGTAACTTCGCACGTACAGATTTTTTTCGTTTTTTGTTAAAATGGACAAAATCAAGAAAGGAAGTGAACCTTGTACATATTTAGTGTAACTGCAGTACAATAAGAGAGATTTTTACATAGTCAAACTTTTATAATTATAATTATATAACTTTAATTTATGCATTGTGGTACAGGGATTGATGGAAGAAGGTGCATGATTACCTTTAATTTAAAATCTGGATTAAGAATCATTTGTGCGAGGTGAGCAACAGCCCCAGCATCCACCACTGTTTGCGCCAACTAGAGGTAAAAAATAACTGAAATTATTTCCATGAAAATATTATTATATATTATAAATTTTAATGACAGACAAATTTGATTTAAAGGGGGGGAATTCATGAAGTGCACAGGGAGTAAAACAGTGCTTGAAAAGGGCAAGAAGGTTAGGCAAATGAGCAATTTTCACGATGGTGTCATTTGACAACAACTACCACAATTCAGTTTGTTTTTCTTTTCATATTTAAATTTTGCATTCCCAGTGGGGTAAAAATAACGATAGCTCTAATTAGCATGAGACAAGCAAAACCTGAAGGATTCTGGTACTTGTAGTCAAATGGCGTCATCAAGCAAATGTCCTATTATGCATTATACCCATCCACTGATTTGGATAGCTTGGATTCATTTGTTCATGCTGTAGTTAAAAATTGTTCCAGACCCTTGATTGTCTTACAGACATGAAACAAAGGAAAGTACAATGTAAAAAACAAACAACAGTACTTTGAAAAACTTTAACCAACTTGAAGGAAAAATTTGAACTACAACATTTACAATCTTATGCAGTTTTTATATTATGCAGTGTTTTCTAGATATACCCATAGAAAAGTTACGTAACAGAACAAAAACAAAAAAAAAGCAGTTTCCTACCTCTGGGGAGTGTTTGCAAATGTCACTCAATGCAGATGCTGCGATTCTCTTGAGTGGCATTTCAGGCTCCTGGATACAAAGCACTAACAGAGGCACTGCACCAGCATCAACAACAGCTTGCGACAGCTCTGTAAAGGAGTAAATTTTTTTAAGATGTAAAGGTCCATTTTGAAGGGTTAATTGTTCGAGACCTGGCCTTAAACCATTGACTGCTGGGAGTCAGACCTAATTGACAGATTTACTCTCCGTCTATAAACACCAGACGATTTTAGTTGTCAACTGGGGGTGTGGTGGAGCGCCTAAGGAGTAAATGCATGGGTTAACCAGTCAAAAACAATGTCCCCTTCAATAATTAACCCATTGACTCCTGGGAGTGAGACTTAACACATTTTACTCTGTTTAATGTTAGACGATTTTACTCGTCAACTGGGGGCGTTGCGGGGTGCCAGCTGTAGTGAGGGGTGAATGGGTAAACCAGTCTCGTCCATTAACGCATTTGACTCCGGAGAGCGAGACCACAGGTTTTTATACTCTGTCTAATGCCAGACAATTAATTTTTACTTGACAACTTAGAGGGTCCCCTGGGGCACTTGTACGTACATGTAGTGAGGGGTCAATGGGAAATCAGTCATTAAAAACTGTCCCCTCCATTAACCCATTGACTCCTGAGAGTGAGACTTATAACCGATTTTACTAACACCAGACGATTTTACTCGTCATCTGGGGTTGTCCTGAGGTGCCTGAAGAGTGAATGCATGGTTTTTACAGTCAAACCAAGTGAAGCGTACCCCTTAAGATTGCATTAATGAAGTGATTATTTGAAACTTGAACCCGCTAGTCGTTTCAAGAATGCAATAATGAATTGATTATTCGAATATTGAACTCGCTCGCTCGATCCAAGAATGTGGCTAAATTGGCTAACGGCTTCCGTTTTCGAAAAATCAATTCACTGTTGCGACTAGTAGGTTTCAAACCTACTAGTCTTTTCTAGAATGCAATACTGAATCGATTTTTCAGAAACGGAACCCGTTAGCCGTATTCTTGGATCGAACGAGCGAGTTCAATATTCGAATAATGAATTCATTATTGCATTCTTGAAACGACTAGCGGGTTCAAGTTTCAAATAATCAGTTCATTAATGCAATCTTGAAGGGTACGCTTCACTTGGTTTGACTGTAAGGAAGATAAAAATATGACAATAAATGATCACTTTTTCATTTGCATTCCTTTTTATTCTCGGCTTCCAGCCTATTGCCCAATAAAAGAAAAACTTTCTTTATACCTGAATTGTGTCTTGCAATATAACCTAGAGCCCAGGCTGCAGCTTCTTTCACTCCAGGGTCGAATTCCTCCAAACAAATCACGAGGGCATCCAAAGCACCACAATCCACTACAGCCTTAAAAGGATCACAACATGATCATCAAATAAAATTTTTATGTGTTATAAGGGTACAATGTATGACTATAAACCATGTTTTTACTATTAAATTAAGGTCTTTAGAGCATTTTCGGTTACCTCAGCTAAGATTATAGGGAACCTGGTACTAGTCAGCCCAGCAGGTATATTTATAATTTTACCGTTTACAGGTCACTGTAACAGTTGTAACAATGGTTAAAAACACCCCTAACCCTTTATTAATGCTAACCCCAGGCCTAAAGACTATTATTTAGGCCTAAGGTTACATTAGGAAAGGAGTAGGTAATGTTCTATTGAAGTTAAGACAATGACCTGTAAATAAGACCTGTGACCTGTAAAAAATACCTGCTGCTAGTCAGCCATGTTTGTTACAGGGACGGAGTTTACATGTAGATGGAAATATTAAACCAAGAAAATTGAGTTTCAACACAACTCATTTGATACCTTTGGCAATGGAAGCCTAACAAGTGATTATTATTCACTTCATGTTTTGTTCTTTAAAAAAAAAAAAGAAAAAAGGTTTTTGTTATTTTACGTGAAGATAATACATCAAAACCACCTTCACAACACCTGCATATACATGTAAGAACACATGATTTTGCGGTAGGCTGATCTACATGTAGTTGAATATTTTATTGGGTGCTTTGTGAGAAATCACCCTGAAGATGTTCTAACTTACTAATAAATATACAACATTCTTTATTTTTTTTCCGCATCCTATCAGAAGACCAGCAGTACTGTGAAAAACTTGAATGTGTAGAATTAGCTGCACTGTTTTGATCTCATTTTGGACATTAAATTGGGGATGCAGCTGCTTATCTAAATGTATGAGACCAAACCTTTCAGGTGTGAATTCAATTATTGGTTTTAAATTGGGTCAAAAGAAGAAAAAAAAGATGTCCTAGTATTAAAGATACCTGTGCCAACTGGGGAGAATGCTTTGCCACAGCGCGAAGTACGAAGGCTGCAGCTTTTTTATAAAAGCGCTGAAAAGAGAAAATAATCGAAAAATTAATGGTACATTCAATACTGGTGATCACCCATGTAAAGAATGCAATAAGCTAAAATTATACTTCATATCCTAGCCAATGTTAGCCTGCGAATAGCAGACGCATTTCCGGTCATCGGAAATGCGTTTGCTGTTCGCAGGCTAAGCCAATGTTGCCTCTCTAAAATTCCCATGCCTGATATTTCCAGTTCAAGAGAAAAAATTAACTTTTGATACAATTTTTATTGATTAGAAGTATTAAAGAGCATTTATGGCCAAAAAGGGTGATTAAGAACTCCAGTCTTTAAGGGCTCCTAAAATGGTAACCTTAATTAAAATTTCTCTGCTGAATATAGCCAGCTTAAAAGCAATAATTATTAGAACATGTTTCAAATGAATATGACCATAATTTTCACAACCAACTGGCTACTTCAAAATTGACAGCCTTGATCTGAGTGCAGGTTTCAGTTAGTGCTGGTGTACATGTAACTTCACCCAGAGAATTAAGTCAGTTACTTAATTTTTTCCTAAATTGAATTAACAGTCTGATCCAAATCATAATAAGTGACTTTGGTGTATTTCCCTATTATACGCACAGCCGACACGCAGTTTCATTTTGGATCAAACGTTTTCGTTGAGTTTTGCGAGTTCCCTTGTAGTTGACAGTGAATGAAGTACAGTAACGGTAAATGAAAGACCCCAGACCTGAGCCAAATATTTCCCGATATTGACTTCTTGGCAAGCAGGGAAGTCAACCAGTCTATATTTATAGTCACCAAAACAAGTCCTGAATGACCTAAAATGATCTAAAATGACCTAATGAGCTACATGTACAACGGTATCTAAAATAAAATTAATAAAGACGTCTCCAAATCACCTAAAATTAACTAAAACAGACAAAATGGTACAAATAATTTCAATCTGCACCACTCATTAAATGTACATTGTCGGGCAAACTCAAGATTTTTGTGCTGTCATTACTCTAAGTCAATCACGAGGTGACGGTTGCTGCATGTGCAAAAATTACAGTAATCCAAAACTTTTGTGCTGTCAGCTCGGGACCAATCACAACTGTGTTATCGAGCACAGTAAGATTATTGCGCCATCAGCTGTACTCAAATCAAAACTGCGTTGCTTGGCGAACTCAGAATTTTTGCTCT
Organism: Montipora foliosa; assembly: GCF_036669935.1. Classification (NCBI taxonomy): domain Eukaryota; kingdom Metazoa; phylum Cnidaria; class Anthozoa; order Scleractinia; family Acroporidae; genus Montipora; species Montipora foliosa. Next base: position 38,606,527 of record NC_090876.1, read on the forward strand.
GTCAGCTCTATGCAAATGACAACAGCTTGAACAGCCTTTTTTCATGCCGTCATCTCCGCAACGTGTGACATTAGAAGGCTAAGTTACGTAGCTCATTTTAGGACATTTTAGATAATTTCAGATCATTTTAGGACATTCCTTGTTTTAGTAACTACAAGCCAACCAGAGCCGGGGGCAATGAAAATGAAGCACAAATTAGGCCCGTCCCACACAAAAAATGCCCAAACTTGTATTTGAAAGGCACTCAACAAGAATGAAGAGGCAGCAAGTTGGTCTGCAGTGTGGCAACTTTCAAGTAGAAAGTCTTGTTGTTATCGTTTTTAGTGACAGTAACTGTAAACAAAATCAACAATTGAAAACAATTGGAAAAGCGCAATGAGAAAAAGAGTTTCCTGGAGTCCATTTTCAGCAACTGCACTCACAGGCACCCCAAGCTCAGTGTGAGGGAAAGCCAACAAAAATAATTATAAGGATTTGCATGGGAATCCTGAAAAAAAACCCTACGAAGATAATTTTGCGAAAAAATTCTAAATTAAAAGCCTAACCTTATTGCCATCGAGGGTTGCTTCCTTCCTGGGTGGTTTTTTTCCAGATTCGATGCGAATTGAGCCATTATCAGCTCCTTGGTTGTCAATCATCGTCAATTAATAAAACTTAATACCAAGGCTGAACACTCAGACTTCTCAGGAGCCCACCAAATTGAGTCAAATACTCCTGGTTATTAAAAAATGTTTCCACAGTTAATTTAATTCCACCGTAGAATTCAAGGGCAAAGGTTTTTCTTTCATTTCAATCTGCTAGCCGCACAACCGAAGCTCTGCAAGTGACGTCAGGCAGCTATTACTGCCCCAAACGAAACAATAAAATGATGAAAAACATCCTTGTTCACTTTGAACATCACACAGAGACCGTTGAGTTCGGCTTGGCAACAACTCTTTAGTTTGTTTGTGGATTGGTAACAAGCCTTTGATTGTCTAAGTTGTTTGTCCTTCCTGACGACGATACCAAACAAAGACTTCTTTTAATACCAAGATACATGTACATGTACCAAAGACTCGTTGTCAAGCAAAACTCAACGCACATGTATTAAAGTGGTGCATTTATATCGTGCCTTTATCACAAACGTCTCAAAGGCGCTTGACAATGATCAATTTACCCCCAGCGGACTGGAAGCATATATAGGCGCAAATGGCAGCCGCTTCTAAGCAGTCCATGCATGCTGGTACTCATTTTACCGACCTCGGAAGGATGGAAAGCTGAGTGAACTTTAGCGGGAAAGAAGGTCACCAAATATTCCACTCTCGGCAGAACCGGGAATGGAACCCGGGATCTTAGGGTTGGAAGGCAGAGATCTTACCACTGCGCCAACCCCCCCGCTCCGCTCCGTGTGACCTTCAAAGTAAACGAGGAGCTTTTTCATGATTGTTTTATTGTTTCGTTTGGGACACTAACAGCTGCCTGACGTTGCTGGCAGCTGCAGGGTTTCGATTGCACGGCTAGTGGATTGAAATGAAAGAAAAACCTTTGCCTTTGAATTCTTTGCTGGAATTTTAACCATGGGAACATTTTAACCAGGAATATTTGACTCACTTTGGTGGGCTCCTGAGAATTTAGTGTTCAGCCTTGGTATTTTAATATGACTGTTGACATCCGAGGAGCTGATAATAGCTACATGTAGCTCAAAATTCGTGTTGAATCTGGAAAAAAACCACACAGGAAGGAAAACCCACAATGGCAATAAGGTTAAGCTTTTTAATTGCAAAATGTTCTGAGGTCTTTTATCGGGATTCCCATACAAATCTTTTTTAGAGTCTGCTAAGCACTCGAGAAGCTAGAGTCGCACTCAGCAACTCTTAAGCTTAAGCTTCTCTCATACTTAGCAACCTCCTGCGTGCATCCATAACTCAATATATAATTATGCACCCTAAGCATGAAGGATCAACCAATTTGACAATGACAATGGTCCGTTTCTCAGTACTCAAACCAGCGTCAACTTCCATCTTTATCGAAACTCCTGTAAGAATTGTCAATGACGTCCCTGTCATCTCTTAAAATAAGACAATAGGCCATTCCGAGTTCAACTGTCTGCCTCCTCTTCAAAGCGAGTCTAATTACAGACGAAGTTTTTCTTATGAAAATTAGTTTTCATTAATTTTATACATTTAAAGTAGAACCAATTACGATCAACAAAACTTCGCAGTCTTAGACTCACTTTGAAGAGGAGACAGACATGAACTCTGAAAATTGGCCTGTTCAATTTTCTACATTACATTTTGTTCAGCCAGTGAGTAGACTAGCTGAGGAAGGATGTCTCCCTTGACAACAGCCTCTGCCAGGTCCTCATTATAATTGGCTAATCTGCCAAGAGCCAAAGCAGCAGTCTGTTGAATATCAGGAGCTACATCAAGAAGCAGAGGTCTCAGGAGGGCCAATGCACCTGCAAAAAAAATCACAATTACAACTGTACAGAACCCTTGGTAGCATACAAATGAATGTAATTAAAAAAAAATTGTGAATGCAATGAAAGAGGGTGTTTGTATGGTCAGGTCTGTGTGTTGTCCACAGTTAACAACTCCATCACTAGTTAAGGAGTGGGTGGGGAGTCAGGGTGGTTTAGTGGTCATCAACCACGCCTCCCACCTCTGTGACCCAGGTTCAACTCTGACCATGGGTCATATGTGGGCTGAGTTTCAGTTGATCTCAATCTGACTTCGAGGGTTTTTCTCCGGGTACTCCGGTTTTCCTCCCTCCTCAAAATGGACTCGCAGTCAATTACATCTGGCTGGGTTTGCGGTGCTGTGAGATCACACATGGGCCGTATGGCAGACCTGTGTGGTGCCTTCACATGCATTCGGTCTGAACCCATTGGGCTGGTTGATCCAGAAATGCCCTTGAAGGGAGTGGTCAACTAATAAGCACATTAATTTACATTTAATACACACTGTAGTGGAGGTTGGGTGCCTGAAGCATCCAGGAGCTTCCACCATTGGCAGCCAGCTCCTAAATGGAGACTGCTCCCATGGCTGGGAAACCCTGGTAACCCAGCTATGAGCGGCCTGGCACGCAGCATAGGAGACAGGCACCCGTCACACTGATAAAAACAGTGGAAAAGGGGGTTTGAGGGAAGGGGAAATAGCCCTAAAAATGCTCCGCAAACAAGCTCTTTTTAACACAACTACTTAGGAAAGGAAAGGAAAGGAACTTTATTACCATAAATCCTCAGTCTATTAAGCCCCCCTCTCTCATACCCCCCCCCCCCCTTTTCAGAGGAGGAAAGTTAATTAATAAACCAGACTTTTTATAGAATGTGATGACCATGAGCAACAGATTCAAACTCGCAACAGTAGAGCTGGACAAAAGATATTCCTTGAACTCTTGCCTGAACTCTTTTAGATTACAGCTTGGGTATATCGTACTATGATCAGCGAGGACCAGCAGATGCAAAATGATCTTTTGTCGCACACCGTGTATTTGTTCGAAGCTGTCAGATATGCTGTCATCAAGAACATTCCTTTTGCATCACATCTTTGTGAGCAGTTTATACCCGCACAACTCGCCACCTGTGTTCAATAACTGTTGCTTTATTCTAAGTTAACTTAGAGTTTTGTTCTTGGTTCCTTGACAGTAAATGCACTTATTGGAATAAATTAAAAGCATTTATTTTTTACGATGGAGGAGTGTGAGTTAAAATCATCTTCCCATAAAGGTGAGAAGGTGCGTTCGTATTCAATTGATTTCAAGTTGGAAGTCATTCACTATCATGCTGAAATGAACTCAAATCACGCTGCCAAGAAAATATATAAAATTGATCGAAACAGTCTTCGTGACTGGAAGAAAAAGCAAGACAAAAATAGAAGAATTAAAGGTTGAGAGGTCTGGTGGTGCTATACGGCAACATCTAGATGGAGGTGGAAGACATCTTACCTCTGAAATTTGTTAGAGTGGATATTTGATAGATGCCGTAAAGGTCTCTGTGTCTCAAGAAAAATTATCATGATGGTCAAAGCTGCAAAGTTCCAGGAAGAAAAGGAGAAAGAAGATCCAAACATTACCAAATTGACATTTTAGCCAAGGCTGGCTTGAGAAGTTCACGAATCGTTGGCATCCATCCGTCTGCGAGAGACGATGGTACAGCATCACTGTCGTTGACAACTGTGCAAGTGGCTGAAGAGGCCAACCCCCGATCTGCAGTCTCTGTTGCACTTCGTGTAAACATGGGGGGATGGCTGGTTTCTCCCCTCTTTTCTCTTTTGTCTTTTCAGGACTGCCGTTGCCCATCTGTTCTCCTCTGTGACTTTCATGCCCTGCCGCACAGCCTGGCGCCAGGCTTGGTGGTCGTTTGCCTGCTTTTCCCAAGTGTCAGTGTCTATGCCACACAGTTTGAGGTCTCTTTTGCAGGTGTCTTTGTTTCGAAGGAGAGGGCAACCAGCTCTTGTTTTTCCCTCTGTTAGTTCACCATGATACAGGAAATCTTTGGGAATGCGACCAGGTTCCATGTGCTTGACATGGCCAAGCCAGTGCAGGCGTCTCTCGCTAAGCATGGCAAACATACTACTGGCTCTTTCGCGCACCTCTGTGTCTGGCACTCTCTCTTCCCAGTGGATGTGGAGAATGTGCCGCAGGCATCTCATGTGGAAGCTGTTTAGTTTCTTCTCCTGCTTCGCGTAGGTGGTCCATGACTCACTGCCATAGAGAAGAGTGCTGAGCCCACAGGCCTGGTAGACATGCAGTCTGGTCTTCTCAGTTAGGCTGGAGTTGTTCCAGACTCTCTTGGTTAGCCTGGCCATGACTGCTGCTGCTTTAATTTGGCAATCCTGTTGTTCACCCCTACCTCGATGTTGAGTGTGCTGGAGATGGTGGACCCGAGGTAGGTGAAGTTCTCCACAGCTTCCAGAGTGTGTCCATCAATGCTGATGGTAGGAGGGTGGTCTGAGTCTTGTGCCATCACATTGGTATTCTTTATACTGATGGTCAGACCGAACTCCTTGCAGGCATGGGAGAGACGACTGACAAGCTGCTGTGCAAACAGCATCTCGCGGGTGAGCACGTGTGTGACTTTTGTTTTTGCACGCAGTCGAGCAATGTTGAAGAGCTTGCCGTCAGCCCTGGTGTGGATGTAGACTCCCTCGCTGCAGTCCTTGAAGGCGTACTGGAGGAGCATGGAGAAAAAGATACCGAAAAGTGTTGGCCCAAGGACGCACCCCTGTTTCACCCGCTGCTGACTGTGAAGGCTTCGGATGTTGCCCCATTGAAACAGACCGTGCTGTGCATGTTTTTATAGTTTATGATGTGATGATGGCCAGCAGGTGCAGGGGGCATCCTATCTTACGCAGTAGCTTGTACAGTCCGCTCTGGCTGACAAGGTCAAATGCCTTGGTTAGGTCAATGAATGTGATGTAGAGGGGCATCTGCTGCTCTTGACACTTCTCCTGCAGCGGGGGTAGTGAGAAGATTATGTCTACAGTTGACTGGCCAGCTCAGAAGCTGCACTGGGACTCTGGGTAGACGTGGGTTGCTAGGGACTGCAGGCGGGTAAGGGCAACTCGAGCAAACACTTTGCCACCTATGCTGAGGAGCGATATCCCTCGGTAGTTGTTGCAGTTGCTCCAGTGTCTCCTTTGTTTTTATACAAGGTGACTATGTTGGCGTTGAGCATGTCTTGAGGGATTGAGTATTGCCGTGAGGTTATAGGAACGTTTTCTTTTGGCACAGGGACGCATTTAGATGTCACCTAACACCTTGACTTAATGATATTCTCAACAGAGCTAAAGTTGATACTGTAATTATATCTGGTGGCTGCACAAAGTTTATCCAGGCTCCTGATGTAAGTTGGAATAAGCCCATGAAAGGATATTTAAGAGAGATATTATAATGACAATTGGCTGGCGGAAAACGGACACCAAATGACCGCAAATGGAAATATGAAAGGGCCATCACGGCAGCAAATGATTGAATGGGTATCAGAAGCCTGGAAAAAGTTACCCGCAGAGGTAATTAAGAAGTCATTTAATTAATTAAGGTGTGTGCATTATCATCTAATCTTGATGGTTCGGGGGATGATCAAATAACATTATCAAGCATGGTCCATGCCAAAGTCTGTTACCTACTGTAGATTGCAAGCGTTTCACCAAGAGGAGGAAGAGACCGATCCTTTCGAGTGGGCTACTGTATCAGAAGAAGAGATGGCTCAAGAACACGTTGCACACCTTATTTTGGATGAGGATGATGAGGATGAAATCCTTGACATTGACATTGAATCTTGACCGTAAAGTTTACAACTTTTCAATTTCACTTTCTGCTGTTTTGTTTAGGTTATCATTTTACGAAATACCATAGAATTATAGTATCATAAATTTCAAGGCTGTTGTATATATGCTGTATATATAAATTTAAATGAAAGAGATAAAAAATGTAAAATTAATATAAGTCTAGAGGAGTTTCCAGAGATTTTCTTTTGTAAG
>NC_090876.1:38620487-38622987 GCF_036669935.1 Montipora foliosa
TTCAGGTCGCTCTTCATTGTCTAACATGGTTCTGACATTCCATGATGCCAGGATAAGATTAGTAGTTGATTTCTTTGTTTTTCCACCGCTGTTGTGGATTCCCGCTGGCCGCGGCTTGCCAGCTAGGAGTTTGTGAACGAGCAATTTTTCCCATACAAAGTCTATAAATCGTACACCGAGCTTGGGCTGCCTGTGATTGACATGGCGCTTTCTCTCTGAGTGTCGGCCCGATATCAAACAATCTGTTGCTGCAACCGATTACCATTTCCGATATCAAACAATTTGTTGCTGCAACCGATTATCATTTCCGTGAATCGGTTGTTCATCGGCTGTCAAAACACACGCAAGATCTGCGCTCCAACGCCGTCGGGCCGACAAATCGTACCGTGTAAACCGGCCATATTAGGAAAAGAATGGGTGCTTTCCATTATGTCTGACCATCGGGTCGGAGACCAGTGGAACTAACGAAGGAAAAATGGAACGACATTTTTCATCAAAAGTCAATTTCCAACCGGACCGAAGCGTTCCATTTACGTTTCGACCAAACGTTTGGTTACATCACAGTGAAGTGGGACTGGAAACAAGAATTTTTGAAGATAGAACGGTACGTTTCGGTCGGACCGGTGTCCTAGCGAATTTGGACGCCCCCTAGATTTGGACCCCCTGGTACAAACCCGCTAGCGGATTTGGACATCAGGCGGATTTAGTCCCCCTTCGCAGATTTGGACCCCCTATATTACAGCTTATTTGTTTAACTGTTTATCGATAGAGAGTTAGATTTTGAATTGGGGAAACTTAATACTACTAGATTTGATGATAAAAATTACGGGCAGAAACATACTTATTAAAGACAACGTTTCGGTGTCCTCATGACACCATCATCAGGTCAAATATAATATTTTACAGATAACTCGAATATTAATGTTCAAGATTAAGTTCAAAGTCCCTAGAGGCTAGGTGAAACGTTTTGCCTTTATCGAGTCACTTTGGATATTCAGACAGGGTCTGAATATCCAAAGTGACTCGATAAAGACACGGTCTGAATATCCAAAGTGACTCGATAAAGGCAAAACTTTTCACCTAGCCTCTAGGGACTTTGAACTTAATCTTAAACATTAATATTCGAGTTATCTGTAAAATATTATATTTGACCTGATGATGGTGTCATGAGGACACCGAAACGTTGTCTTTAATAAGTATGTTTCTGCCCGTAATTTTTATCATCAAATCCATTACATTATCATGTTTGATAGTTACTACTACTACTACTACTACTACTACTACTACTACTACTACTACTACTACTACTACTACTACTACTACTACTACTACTACTACTACTACTACTACTACTAATAATAATAATAATAATAATAATAATAATAGAAACGTTCTTAGTGCGCATTTAAAAATCTCAATGCGCTTACAATAAATAATAACAATAATAATAGCAATAACAATAAAAAATAAAACAATTAAACTACAAAGGTATCATTGGTCATCAAGGAGGTGGCGACGAAAAAGGTAAATTTTAAGTGCCGTTTTAAAAGTTGACAGGGACGAAGCTGACTTAATATGTTCAGGTATAGAGTTCCACAGTTTAGGAGCAGCGAAGGCAAACGCTAGAGGTAAAGACTTACATCAGTTAATTTGTTGTTTAAAAGCATTCGCGCGGCGGCCTTTCGTATAAAAGTATGTAGATGTGAATTTTAATTAACTCCTTTCTGACAGAAGCTTAAATCACGCACTTGGAATTCATAGACTTGTCGTGTTATCTTTTTAAGAAGGAAAAAAAAGCCAAGTCAGACTTAAGCTTCGGTTAAGGACGGTGCCTACTATTTCAAAGGTATGTTTGCACGGTATACTGAATATGCGGGAAAAGCAGATCTTCACAAGTGTTATCGAAATCCAAAAGAAAATTGGGTGTAACCACGCATTTTTCGAAGATAATCAATCAACAATATTTGTAAAAAGCTTTAAAATACAAAGCAATGTATGGCGTTCTTTCCCAATTGAAGCTTAATTATCTCTGAAAAACGCGTGGTTACCCCCAATTTTCTTTTTGGATACCGAGATCACTTGCTAACTTCTGCTTTCTCCGCATAGTTTTGAACCGCGCAAAAATATCCCTGTATTAATAAGCACCAGCCGTAGGAAATCCGAGTATCTCGAGATGCGCAGAACGTATGCACAATAACAATAGTAGGCACCGTCCTTAAAGTTGTTAAAAGCAAGCGCCGTTGCTCTTTCTTCCATTTGATAGTTTGAATGAGTGGCGTTTCGACAAAGGACGTGCCACTTTTTTTAAGTAACACCTCTTGATGATGAAATGATCTATGAAATGGATCATATATGAACTGCGGATATGAAATCAAGTGAAGCTATGACCCTGGCAGTTATGAGAGCAATTTTTGCAATCGCGTAGAAAAGCCTGAAAAATTCAGGACTTCAACGGGGTTTGAACCCGTGACCTCGCGATACCGGTGCGACGCTCTAACCA
>NC_090876.1:38627987-38630487 GCF_036669935.1 Montipora foliosa
ACCATGATTTGAGACATTGCTATGATGAAAATAAGATTTTAATAGACACATTAATAAGTAAATGAAATACACATGAAATATATTACATAATATCGCTGGAACGAAATAGTAATTTTAAGTATTCCCTGCTAACATGTTGGGAACAATTCCATCATTCCTGATTTTAAGCACTTTTAAATTAAAAGATATGGTCTCATTTGTGGAATATATTAAACTGCGCAGTTTGTGGTTGGATGTCATATGCCAGACATATTGCAAATGCAGCCGCAAAGATCCCACAATCGCTGCCATTGTTTTGTTGATGAACTGAAATTTTACTTGTTCACCAGAGTACAAAATTAATAACCTGTTTCTTCAATTTCATTTTCTATAAGCTTTTATAATGTAAATTCACTGTGGCATTATCAACACCAAGAGAACTTGCACAAACCCAATGGCTGTTACCTGTGTGCAATATTTGTATAAATGGACCGGTGATTTTTTTGAACATGCAAGCAGGCCCAAATAGACCTTCAATCGTTGGATCAACTTTTTTTTTGATTTATGTGTACCTCTTGCACAATGTCACAGTTAAATTTCATGGCCTTTCAAGAACACTGAGATATTAAGCCCAAGTCTTCTGAGGGTTGTCCAATATACAGTTCCATATTCACGTTACCTGTATTGAAGGGGGCTGAACACAGTTTTTCCGCGGCGAGCTGCAGTCTTTACGCCGGTGCGGATTTTGAAAACCAAAACAAATATGGCGAAAACTCTTTCTCCCTCCTTCTCGCGATCGTCTTGGAAATGCAATGTAAATTTCACTTCCATTACGTCATACGCCAGAAAGTCTTTCAGAGGAACCCAGCAAAATGCTGCGCGAGCGCATTCACTCAAAAATTTGAGACCAAAAGCTGTTGGCTGTTTTACCAAACTTCTCGCCAATCCGTCCTTAGATTTTGCTGAAATTTGGAATTAAAATAGTTCCGATTACAAATGAGTCGTCTATTAGAACAAATCACAAGCTTAACGGGCAAAAATGGCAAAAACGTCTATCAGCAAATTATGAAAAATCATGTGTCAGTTAAAATTCTATGATAACAGGCGTTAAACGTTCTTTATTCTGCACTTATCAGAAGTTAATAGAAAAACAAGAAACGAAAATAGCCAACAAATCCTGGAGAATATTGAATGTGGCCTGAAAGTAACGCCATAAATCCGATGCTAAAAACAAAGCAAGTCTAACGTGTAAAGTAAAGAAAACTACTTATCTTAAAACAATTAAAGGCAGCAAGCGCTGCGAAGAGCTAAAGAACCCTTCGATTAGGCTGACCCCTCGCTGAAGAGAAGGATCTTAAATGGGAAGAAAAGCGGCAGAAGACGCCGACTCCCTTCGATCTGCGGGGCGAAAACGACGACGCCAGTCCTTGGCTTTTCTCTCTGCCCTTCTCTCCGCCCTGTACATACTCTTTTCGTCATCAGAATCTAAAGCCAGCTCGTCCGAGAGGTATTTATTCACCTTTGACCTGCCAAAATCACTCTTACCGGCCATTTTAATCACCTTTATCCTCTTCGAAACAGCCTCAGTACCTGCGTCCAAAGCGGCCTTGACTTTGCTTTCAAAGCGTCGGATGCTTCGTCAACCGTGTCCAGCACTTGAACGGCATGGTCCACTGAGCTGCAGTTGGTTTCCCTTTCTCTTACAGGTGTAACTTTCTCGACGCCCCCTTTTAACGGCTCTCTAGACAGTGGAACCATTCTCCTCCGAAAACCGCCTGGCGAAACCGCTCAGACGATCTTCGATAACCTGCGCAAGGTTGTCGGTCAAAGCACCAATAGACTCGGCAACGGAAGACTGGATTAACCGGTTAATGATAGGGCTGATAGCAGCGCCTGAGTCGTCGTTAACAGTAACTGTCGAGCCGAAGACCTTTGCTGCTGCTCCTTGGGCATAGCGATAGCAAAAACGAAACTGTGGGTAGCAGGCGTTCACAGAACCGAAGGATGAATACGAATGAACAAGACACTTATATAACCTTACGCAAAATAGATATCTGCTAAACTGCGTACCGCAGATATTTTTGCATTTCTGTTGCTTTGGGTAAGCAAATGCAGCAAAAGAACTATATGAATGAATTAGCATAAATGAGGAATAAGCATCCTTTATGCCTTGTTTTAATCTACAATAAATACGTTACCATTGTAACAGCCTGCAGAGCACATTAATCATTCACTGTCAAAAATAGAAACCTTCATGGTAGCACTTATCAGTGATCAAGTTTGAGCTTCCAGGCAAAAACTGCATAAATATGACAGAAATGAGAAAGTACAGTAGAACCCCGCATGTAAGAGCCTTCCCTTTTAAAATTTAGCCTAAATAGGTTCTTGCATAAATGGTAATTAACAGAAATTTAGGCTATTTAGGTTCTTAAATAGGTTCTAATTTTCTGAAGAAAAAGAAATTCATCGTGTAGATAGCTTTTCCTATCCCTTAGATAAAATTGAAATAAAATTTACAAAA
>NC_090876.1:38635487-38660487 GCF_036669935.1 Montipora foliosa
CGTTTGTCAACATTTGACGATCGCCACTGGTGTTAATAGACCTTCTTCCAAAATGGCCGTCACTTAAATATTCTTAGCCCTCGATGCCTCGTTCTTGAGCTGAAAATTCAAAAGAATATTATGCCTTGAACGAGGCATCAAGGTCTAATTTGAATAAAGACAAAAGAATATATCTAAATAGCGGCCATTCTCCCTCTCCACAGAGAGAGGGGAGGGGAGAATGGGAAGGACAAAAAACGGCTGCAAAGGAGGCTATGGTGTTAACGGATATTTCCCTACGTTCACTGCTTCATTTTACACTCGAGTGTTCCCTCAGCATCGGTAAAAGAATAAAGTCGCAACAGGGACAAAATAATAAGCTAGCAAAAATTATAACACTGACAGAACATTAGCTCTCTGCGAATGAGCTAAAAATTTAACTTCGGTGTGCAAAGGAAATACTCGAAAGTTAATAACTTCTTCATTCCCCTACACGGTATTTGCTCGATTAAACGCCGCCCTCTAATTAACGCCGCAAATGGAAGGAAAAGTACCAATAAACGCAGCACCCAATCAGAAGAATACGGCGTTTATTCGAGGATTGTAAGAAAAAAACGAGTACACGTTAAATTCTCTGAACGTCGATCACAAGCAGGGCAGTTACGCTTCTATCTGAGCAAAAAAGGCGAGACATTGGAACTTTAATTTAAACATGTCTCTATTTTAATTAACATTTACAATTGATCTACCGTAATTGATGTCAGTGATTTAAGAAATATGAATTTTAAATAAACGCCACATTGGACACGCTAAAAATTTAATAAACGCCGCCGCGTTTAATCGAGCAGAGTTAATTTACGTAATAGTCCACATTTTGAGTGCAATCGAAGTAATCAAAATAGAAAAGTTTTCCTACTGTGACATTTCCTTCGGCATTCTATTAAGGCTGAAGCGTCCTCTAAAATACTGTTTGTTTTCGCAATCATTTTAAATTACCATTTCCAGTTAGGGGTGTAAAAATATTTTGCGCAGCCTCGTTCCCAGGCCTTTAAGAGCTTAATCCCAAGAACCCCGAGACTTGGAGCCTGGCGCGATAGCGCAAGGTGCTTCCTTGGGGAATCTTCTCGATCCGCTCAACCGGTGACGTCACGTTTGATTCACGTGAGGACGACTGGAAACGAGGCTGGGTTTTGCGTTGAATAGCGTGTCAAAGTAAAGCCCTGGCCAAACGAAACGCAAGTCATCGCAAGTCGACGCAAGTTCTCACTTGCGAAGACTTGCGTTCACTTGCGATAGGGTGGCCAAACGCGACGCAAGTTGAGCGCAAGTCCTTTGCAAAAGTAGCAGAATTTTTTTTTTTTTTTCTTTTTCCTAGGCTCAGACTCGGAAGAGCTGCTACTTTCACTGTAGCTGCTGCTTATACTTGCACCGCTACTGGGTCTCCTGTTATGGTTTTCCTTTTTCTTATGTTTTTTTAACTCCCTATCCTTGTTTTCTTTTAGCTCTTCGGGGCTTAAGTTTTCCGAATTTTGCTCCGTGACAGAAGCCATCTTGTCAAAAGGGAAAGCGCGAAAGTTTCAGATTCCTGCTCAAACAGCGGCATCAGATTGGCTAAAAGGTTTCCAAAAAAGTTCGAATGACTTGCGAAAACTTGCATCCACTTGCGTTGAGTGGCCAAACGAGACGCAAGTTGGGCGGACTTGCGTCCAAAATTTGAACATGTTCAAATCAAACGCAAGTCGTCGCAAGTCTTCGCAAGTGAATGCAAGTGGGTGGCCAAACGGTATGCAAGTCAGCGCAAGTAACAAAACTTGCGTCGACTTGCGATGACTTGCGTTTCGTTTGGCCAGGGCTTAAGAGTTTGGCACAATGGCATCCCATTATTTGCTGGATACTTGACTAAATTCTCATCTAAATTAAAATATATATGTTAATGAAAACTGGATGAAAACGAAGGCGGATAGGTAATAGCCCACATTTTGAGTTGACTCGAAAAATTAAAAGCAGAAAGGTTTTTCTAGTGACGTTTCCTTCAGTGGCATTCTATAAAGTTGAAGCGTCCTCTAAAATATCGTTTGTTTTCTTGATTTTTCATTACCATGCAGAGGTGTGAAAAGGTTTTGCGCTGAATGGCGTGTAAAAATAAGAGCTGGGCACAATGGTATCGCAATAGTTGCTTTCGCCTAGGATCATTTTCTGAATACTCAGCTAAATTCTCTTCTAGATTCTAATAAATAAATTGAAAAAAACGTAGGTAAAACGTCTGAAAACACAGTGTGAAATGTTAAGTTTTGTAACTTACTTTGTCGGGTCTCGAAAAATCTTCCGCAAGAGTCTTCCCTCATAGACACAAGCACAATTCCGATCAGACAGTAGAAGCAAAGAAATATCAAGCGAGTTAGCCACAGTGAGTGAGCCATGGCTTCAAGAGAGCTAGTGCAGCTTTCCTTTAGTTAGCGAGCATAGGTTTGTTTCCTCAAACATGAGCGGGAACATGACACCAAATCCACTACACATACATTGATGATTTATATATGACAATTCAGACAATGTCTCTAAATTATTTTGATTGCCTTCTCAAGTTTTTCCAGGCTGAGCTTAATTTGTCACTTGTTTGAATCGACTGGAATGGAAAAAGGTAAAACGTCTGAAAACACAGTGTGAAATGTTAAGTTTTGTAACTTACTTTGTCGGGTCTCGAAAAATCTTCCGCAAGAGTCTTCCCTCATAGACACAAGCACAATTCCGATCAGACAGTAGAAGCAAAGAAATATCAAGCGAGTTAGCCACAGTGAGTGAGCCATGGCTTCAAGAGAGCTAGTGCAGCTTTCCTTTAGTTAGCGAGCATAGGTTTGTTTCCTCAAACATGAGCGGGAACATGACACCAAATCCACTACACATACATTGATGATTTATATATGACAATTCAGACAATGTCTCTAAATTATTTTAATTGCCTTCTCAAGTTTTTCCAGGCTGAGCTTAATTTGTCACTTGTTTGAATCGACTGGAATGGACCTGGCTACAATTTGACTGGAAAGAAGTGAGGTTTACATTTGAACACGTATAAGTGCCACTTTATATATGTGATCTATCGTTTATCGTTTGGCCGCGCATTAACATGGCAGCTGCGGCATTCCCCACCCATCTCCCCCTCATGATCACCCCTGTGGATTGGCAATTATTGACGATATTAGTCTGCCTGGGATTCGGACACGACGATGGAAGGTTTTTGTGTGGAGTCTTGCACGAAGGTTGTCCAATACACACGAACTGAGTCGGGTCGACTTTTTGATGAAGACGACCCGTCAAGCGGAAGTCGGGTCGTGGTGTTTGGGAAGGAAAGTAACAGGAAGTTGCTATTTGAAAGACTGCTAAACCCAGTCGGAATCTGCGTAGCGTTTCGTCGTTTAATTTTTTTCCGTGTCGGTAAAAGTCTTGCCTGTCACTCCCCCGCTTAGTGGTGTCTTTGTGCATAGAGTCTTCTGTTAGTATTTTGTTAGGTTTGAGGGGGCTGGGGTAATGCGTAGATTTCTCTGGTGCACACGGGAGGACATTTAATTATTAACCTGGAATGGCGTTGAAAGTCATTGTGACGCAAATGGGGTTTTAGTGCATCTTTAAACAAAATATGCCCTTATGGAGCTCAAGAATGGAACGTCAATTGGATAAACAACTTAGGCGATGAAAAATAAATACCTGGAATCTTTAAAGCGACGAGTAATGGTCTTCGACAACAATTTCATTTTTCGCCGTTGGATATCAAGTAAGCTTTAGCTTGGTACTATATACAACACTGAAGTCAAATGGCAATTCTTTTATGGATTTAACAAACACTGAAGGAATCGAACGCCTTGAATGCATCACTGTGTTTACTGAAGTCGCATCTAATTTGTCCGGCAAGTTACATTCATTTTAAGACTCAACTCAGCAAAGGTAAAAACAAATTGGAAATGTGACAGTGAAAAATTATTTGAATGAAAGCTTGTTGTTTCTTTTGTCTTTTATTATTTACCGTCAAGGTTCTTTTGAAAAGGGTTTGATGTGAACTGTCAGAAATTTATTTAATTGCATATGCTTTGTGATTGTGTGTTTCGTTTGCACGTACGCAACTGAAATAGGAAGGGTTTCTTGCCTCTTAATCGCAAATATGTTGTTTGTTTCAATAAATGTTTCGCTGGAAAAGATTTCTGTGAAATTTCTAGCTTTTGTAAATTTATCATATTGTGTAATTTTCGAGCTTAGCAAATTTGCATACATGTGTTGAAATGTGATACGGGGATAATTTTTGTGGTAACGCATAAGTCACGAAAATAAACAGGTCTGTTGGAAGCGTGCTTGAGTTTCAACAACATGACCCCCAAAATCGGCAAAAGATTGTGACGCTGATGAATAATAAAGTAGCTGCTATTACCAAAACGATGGAATTACCTGGTGATAAATATCCTTGTCTTGGAGAGTAAATTTTTGATTTTCCAGAAACAATGGTCAACCTCTGAGAGTTGGGCGATTGTGATCTTTGTGTTGAATTCGCACATTTCTTGTCAAAATTTATAACAATTGAAAGAAAAAGAAAACTAACAAAAACAAAAACCCGGTATCTTGGCATCATTTGACACAGATGCTTCACTGTTTCGCGAGTAAACATGCCGCGGTAACTTGATCACTGCGTCCGCTGAATTCGATGTGCGATTTACTCGGTGCTGGGCTAAAAGTACAATTACAACAAAACAACTAAAACCTCCCAAAATGTTTTTCGCTGATGGTAACTTTTTATATTCGTGGTTCAAAAGTAATGTTGTTTTCATGTCGTAAATTTTGTTACCGATGGCAAAATATTTTATTCTCGATCGACCTGAAACTTCCTTCTGCTCTTCTTAAAAACTGCGTATCCATATTTATTTACTTTTACATCAATATTTGTTTTGCATAAAGCAAGCTTACAAAATCTGTATCTTGCTTGGTTCGCATTTGATAGCATTAAAATTGAATTTTCGGTCCTATGCTTCTGTTACTGAGTGGTATATTTCTTTTAGGTCGCCCATCCAGATACTAACCCCATCGGATAAGGATTAAATTCAGCTTTACACTTTTGTTTACAAAACTGTCAGGTGCTGTCAGTGCACGCTTACACTTGCGGTGGAAAGAAGTTGCATGATCAACATGTCAGCCCAGAAGCCAATGTTTCTCGATTCCCTTTTATTTTCTTCAATCTCTCTGGGTTCAGTACTTTGCTAGTAACCACATGTCTTCTCAAGGGGCTATTTATCTAAGACTTCTACCATGGCGCTACAATGTTAGACAATACCAAACCAATATCGTGTACTGTTAAACCTACATATCACGCAAAGACAACTGTCAACATGTCATCCCAGAAGACAATGTTTTTCACTTCCCATTTATTTTCTTCAATCTTTCTGGGTTCAGTACTTTGCTAGTAACCACATGTCTTCTCAGGCTATTTACCCAAGACTTCTACCATGGCACTACAATGATAGACAATACCAAAACAATATCGTGCACTGTTAGAGCTGCATATTACGCAAGGACAACTTGAATCTCCTGGAAGACAACACACAGCTCAGTTGACATTATGGGAATAAATCGCTGTGTTACTTCACTACCACACGTAAGCAATGCGTGTCAACTTTTTTTAAAGAGGACAGGAATTTTTTCTTTCTGACAAATTATTAATTAATAGGCCGGTAGCCAGGTTTTTAACCTCAGAAAAGGATCTGTTTCGTCGTACGGACGTGTGAGGACCTGTGAACCAAAGGGCCTCTGCTGGTATGACTTCTGGGTGTTCCCTTAAATGGTCTTAATGACCCCCCCAACTTGAAAAAAATTGCCTGGAACGCTGCACGTACCACAGGCGACCCAGTGTACCCTCACGGAGGGTCTAGTTCATATTTGTCACTCGTTTGCGATCGTCGCGTAATATTGAAGCGCTAGCCTCTGAGGTGAAACACAAATTAAACATTTTAAAGACACAGGATAGTAAAAAGAACGGCGGCTGTGAGCTTACAATTGTGGCAGGAAACGAATTTGGAAAAACTGTGTTGTAGGTTTGTTATTGTGTTTGGTCCGGTGAGAGTGATGTTGTAAGGTATCGGTAAACCCCAAAATTGATAATTTTGCCTTTTTAGTTTTTGATATTTCCAGGTACACCTCATAGAGTTTTTTTTAATAACAAAAGTTTGCGAAAAAAGGTTTCTTCTAGACAAAGTTAGAAAGGAAAAACGACTTTATCAATAAATATCTCTAATTAGAAGCTGTCCCCAAATGACTATTTCTCAACACTCAAATGCAAATTTCATCGAATGAGGCGCACGTTTACAGCGAGTTTTCATCCTTTTTCACTGAAATTTGGCAAGAATGTTACCCGATAATGTGGCAAAAAACCCGTGTCGGGGAGTTTTTATTTGTTGTCTCCTTTGAAAGTAATGAGTATGTAAGAAAAGCTACTGCGTGTCTTATAAAAACTTAAAGTTTAACAGCGAAAAAAAAGAAAAAACAAAAAAACAAAAAACCAGACAATTAATCAAAACCCCCGACACGGTTTCTTAGATGAAGGAGTGAAGAAAACGTAGTTTCCGGTTAAATTCTGACCGGCAACGAACTCAATTTGTGTGACTATATACTTTTGAAAAATGAGGGCTATTTTAGGAAAGGTTGTTATTTCTTGCCTTAAATCAACTAATAATCGGAATCTACAATTCCTAAGCTTCCAGAAAATATATACTTTATTGGGTTTTATTTTTAAACGTGTGACCATGAAGCATGCAGCGTCAACGCGAGGTTGCCGTTTGGGGTATACTGATTTAAAGGGCGTAACACTCATGAAATGAATTGTTATGCTGCGTTCTTCCAACAGATTGGCATTCCGTTTTTCATGATAAGATTAAATTTGTTAACGACTTCGACGCGTTTAGGTGATTAATACTGGGCAATAGTTTTGAAGTTATTTATTTGCTTTATTGTCTGTTTTGTAGCAATAGTGCTGGTTTACGGCTTATTTGTGGATTTTCTGCAACGTGAATGCATAATTTCTTGACGCCGGACGTGGGGTGGAAAATTCGGGCCGTTGTTTGTACATTTTTTGGGCGTATGTGTTTTAATGAGTGCTGGTGTGGAGGAGTTTTTCAACGTAACTCTTTGAATTCGTACATGATAGAGTAAGGTAGTAGAATTTTAAGTCTGACTTTCCAAATTAGAGATAGAACCGCAAGTCATTAGGATACGGTGTTGGTGCTGGTGACTTTGTGAAGCTGAAAGCAACTAAAAATCCTGCTATAATCGTCGTAATGATTTTGCAAATATCATTGCTGCTGTGTGAAGTATGGAGTTGTTGGGAAAGAATTTGCCCAGCATTTTGTTTCCGTGTTAGAAGCCACTTTCTCGTTGCAATATCATAGGAGTTGTCGTTCTTTAATAAACAGTAACTGTTTTCAAGTGAAGCTATGATCCTCGCAGTTATGAACGCAATTTTTGCAATTGCGTAAAGAAGCCTGAAAAATTCAGGATTTCAACGGGGTTTGAACCCGTGACCTCGTTTCCCGGTGCGATGCTCTAACCAACTGAGCTATGAAGCCACGGACGTTGAGAGCCGGTCATTTGTGGGTTCCATGTTCCCGTGAGGAATGAATCAATGATGAAATGATATATGTGAATGGATCATATATGAACTGCGGATATGAAATCAAGTGAAGCTATGATCCTCGCAGTTATGGCGCAATTTTTGCAATTGCGTAAAGAAGCCTGAAAAAATTCAGGCTTCTTTACGCAATTGCAAAAATTGCGTTCATCATGCCTGCGAGGATCATAGCTTCACTTGATTTCATATCCAATTCAGGCTTCTTTACGCAATTGCAAAAATTGCGTTCATAACTGCGAGGATCATAGCTTCACTTGACTCATATCCACAGTTCATATATAATCCATTTCATATATCATTTCATCAGTAACTGTTCCTATGGTATCACTTTGCGTTGGGAATTGAAAAATTTGAAACAGTCACGGAGTTTGCGTGTAAATGTGTTTATTTAAAAAGTTATTACACAATGGGAAGAAGAAGCATAGAAATCCTATTTGCCAGCAAATATTTCCTTTATGTCGTCTTTTCCCCTATAATGTATAAGCACAACCCAACAATGCTGCCTTGCCAGCTGAGCTATGTTTACTGCGCAAAAATGGAACCAATCAACAATTGGAGTAAATGGCTACGGGAAAAGTCCCATAGCCCCATTTATTAAAAAGAATACTGTTCAATAAAATCCTAGATAAAAAGTTTGACCCAGTAAAGGTGAGGGCACTGAAAACGCCAAAGCATGTGACACCGTTTTTGGGATGCTTTTAGGAATAGTCTGGCGGATATGTGAAAAATGCTGCACTTTGTGAAGAAAGCATCAAATTTTGCTGAAAGGTTGTTTATGGCATCCTAAGGAGATTTTGATATAGAGCCATTGACAGAAATCAGGTCTAGGCCATTTAAGGAGCCATTATGCATGAAAGCGAGGCTAGACTTACAAGATAGCCATTCTGGCCTATTATATTAATTCAAAATGTTCCAAATTACATTGGTATTAGTTATATTTGTCGTCATGATATCATCACCTAACAATTCAACACAGGAAACTATAAGCTTTTATTTTTTACGCACGACAAGGCAATTTTCGCTATGACCTTGGCCTTCGCAACTAAACTGCTGTTCTTCTGACTAGGTTTGCTTCACATGTAACACCTGTCAATGATTATAAGACAACGAAACTAGTTAGGAAGTGTTTTCTTTAGTGTGAGCAGTTAAAACACTTTCAGAGAAAATACGAGTTTTTGTAAGAAAGTCTCAGTATTTAAAAGCAGAGCACGTGACCTCGAAAAGAGGGGGCCATCTGTAGTTAACCAGCGTCTTCTCTCGTTACTATATTAAATACCCCACAACTCAGCAACATTGTTGCCAAATAAATTTTTAAAAGGTGCGTGGTACATTTGGCATAGGGATTGAGGGGAGGGGTGTATGAATGACTTGTGAAAGTAACTGCAGGCTGCAACTATAGCGGCCATCTTGAATTTTTCAGTACAACGAAGCTGTGGCACGACTTTTGGGAGCATTATATCAAGTTTTGGTTAATCAGTTATTCTGCCTGCTTGAGTAGCGTAATCAATCTATTACACAGTCTTCACCACAACCGCAAAGTGCAGTGCACCTAAGAGCCACTCTGATGCATGAGCAGTTAGACCTACATGCAACCTTTCTTGCAGCGACATTTAATAAGTGCATCACAAGATGATGATCCGGCTGTTAATGTCGTCCAGAGGGGCTTCCAGCCAGAATCAGTCGTCATCCATCTCCATTGACTTGGACATGGCAAGTTCATCACTGGAACAATTGCTTGACCCCAGCAATGTCCACCCTGGTATGTTGCTCTTCTAGTATGCTGGATAAGAGCAGCTTGAGTTGGGGGTATAGATTCAATAGACTTTCCCTTCTTTGCAAACAGCTGCTTGCTTGCCTCGTCATTCTGGCACTAGTGCGGTCATACAGAAGAACAACGAATCGTTCTAGCTTTCTCAAGCATTCTTCACTCACATCATCTGGGTTGTTAGACAATTCCAGGAAAGCAGAGGTTGCTTCTTCACAGGCCATCCACGTGATCCATGCAGTCTTCTTCCCTTTCCCAGAAAACAAGAAACAGTATCACAACCAGTAAAGGGGTGAAATACGGGTAGCGACCTTGGCTTTTCAGGACCAACAAGAGATGCAATGGCATGAACAGCTATATATCTCAAACTGGTCCCAGTGCCAAAGGCAATCCACAACTCATTGATGTTAAGCTTCTGGGTTATGCCAACTGAATATGCAGATGATAACGACATCATTGTCAACAGTACGGATGAGGATGTTCTTGTGTCCTGCTTTCGACGCATCTGCTGCATGAACCATAATTCTTGTGTCTGCTTCCTCGTGGTTACATGGAGTAAGGCTAGAAGTGTCAAACCGCAGTGGATTACAAAGAACCTGTTTTCCTTTCATAGTAATGACGTGCTTGCCATCGCTGAAATCTACAGGGAAAGCTGCTCTATTAAAAACCCTATACTTCCTTCTTGTTTGCATCTACACGCAGGAATTCCTTCAAGTTTTTTGGCACAGTTGTCAAAGACTGAACACGCCCACGAATACCACATCCCCTTTCCTCTGGTCGTTGTTTTTTAACTGTTTGATACATACTCGTCCCATACAGGAACCGATGACCCGGAGCCTACAACTCCATTGCGTTCGTGTCACGGCGTTTTCACAGACCGATATATTTTAAGATTGAATTTCCCGCAAATGAGACTCCAGCAGGAGCCCGATGACCAATTACAAGAAACTAACCTGACGTCATAGGGTCACCGAACCGGAACTGCCTTTGTTTTTTTCGGCAAAGGTAGTCTAAAAATAGATCGGTCTGTAAAAATGCCGTGACATTGGCTCAGTATGGGAGTTGAAGGCTCCTGGTCATGGGTTCCTGTCCCATATGATGTCTGCACTCTTGAAATGTTTTTACTGTATTTGTTGGTTTCAGCATGTTAATAGCTGCTGCACCATCAATTATAGCTGCATTTATTGGTGTCGGGGCACTGGATCGAGGCAATGCGATAATGATTGAATGCAGTCTGTCAGGTCGGATTTCTTTCCTGGAAGACGAAGCTGTCCACTTTGTGATGGTGGACAACCTTGATTTTCATGTTCAAAAAAATCGTCCAAGTCAAGAAAAACAGCCGTGAGAAAAGTGCACAGTCACTCTTTAAAGATGAGATTTGCTGCTTGTCTTTGGATGGTTCTTTCTGGCGAGGACTTCTGAACAATGGAAGCTTATTCTTCTTAGTAGAATCATGCATTTTCTTTTTTTTTTTCTTCACTTAATCTCTCCTTGACAAATGTTTCGACCTCTTCTGCCCTTTTAACTACAGAAGCATCGGCTAGATCTTTTGTGTCAAGAACGAGAAGATCTCCACTTTCATCAGTGAACGGGTTTCCCATGACATCAATGACCGAGATTAAGGAATTCACATCCTTAGCGAAAGATATCTGGGTGCTTTTTTCCTCTTCGTGATGTTTTGAAGACCCAGGTTTCATTCCCTCGTCTGTATCTGAGGAAGCTTCAAATTCTGCTATCAACCCTGCAACGTCTGGACCAGAAATCATCCAGCGTCGAAGAGCGGCAGGATTTTCTGTCAGCCAAACAGCTTCCCCGTTAACCTTCACCATAGCATTATTCTGTTCATGTGCTTAGTCAATGGCGATGGAAGAAAACACTTTAGCAGTCTTCTGTACTGTAAATTCACCATTGAGAAGTTGCACATAGGTCTGTATATACTAAGACTAGAGTTCTCCAAATTGCCTATTATTAATTGAGCATCTCTTTATGAGTCTCACCTTCGCCATTAATGTCCATTTTTAAGTTACGTGAAGTACTTCACTAAAAGTAATGGGAAAGAACTTTTTTGTATGTACTGTACAAGCACATGTAAAACTCTAACGGAGACTGAAGGACAAGGTCAAGGTAATTCAGAATTTACAAGATCATAGGTGATCACAGGTAAAAGGAACATGGAGATGGGTTAGCAAGTGAAGTTATAATACCAAAAAGCAAGGAATACTAGTGTATCCAAAGTATTAATATTCACATCGCAGGCGAAATAGATATTTTATGATCTTAGCCTCGTTTCCAAGCGAAACAACCCCTAAAAAGGCCTTCACATGATTTTTAGCGGTGGCTCCATATCAGAGGGTTTTCATTGTATCCTAAGCTACCTATGAGCAAAATTTGGTGATTTCTTCACGAAGTGCACGATTTCCCTCAAATATGCACATATCCGCCGGACTAGAAGCTTCCCGGGGAAGCTTGCGGAGATTTTCGCTACACTTGGATGTTTTGAGGAAGCGTACGGCGATTTCGCTACGCTTAACCCTTTCAGCCCCGATAGTGCCAAATGGCACTTATAGATTTTACTCTGTCTAACGCCAGACGATTTTACTCGTCAATGGGGAACCCCTCGGGGCTTAAAGGGTTAAGCTAACAGCATCAGAAAACTATGTCCCCGTTTAACCCTTTCAGCCCCGATAGTGCCAAATGGCACTTATAGATTTTACTCTGTCTAACGCCAGACGATTTTACTCGTCAATGGGGAACCCCTCGGGGCTTAAAGGGTTAAAGAACGAAGTATTCAACATTTCGGAGCGATATTACAGTCAATCATTATCCCTGTTTCTGAACAGCATGTTGTCTGGGTATTAATTTCGCTACGAACGAGCGAACCACTCACCATTTTTTGATGCTTTTAGGAAGCTCGCTGCGATTTTTGATACGCTTGGATCACGGTTTGGAGGAAGTGTACGGCGATTTCACGACGCTTTAAGAACGAAGCATTCAACATATCGGAGCGCTATTACAGTCAGTCATTATTGCTGTTTTTGAACAAATAGGAAATAGGAAATAGGATCGTAGTCCATAACACACCGAGAAACAGAGCTGTAGACCTGGCGCATGTTGGACACCAAGGAATCGTAAAGACAAAACAGCTCATCAGAGAGAAAATCTGGTTTCCCGGTGTGGACGAGATGGTGAAGGAGAAAGTCGACTGCTGTCTACCATGCCAAGCAGCAACTACTTGCAAGGCACAACGACTCGAACCTCTACGGAAGACACCGCTACCAACCACTCCGTGGAAAAAACTCGCGATGGACTTCCTAGGACCACTTCCTTCTGGAGACTAGCTCATGGTTGTCATCGACGAATACAGCCTTTTTCCGGAAGTGGAAATTGTCACATCCACTTCAGCCAGATCCGCAATTCCGAAGCTCGACGCAATTTTCGCAAGACAAGGGATTCCTGAAGTGCTAAAGAGCGACAACGGACCCCCCTTCAACGGCGTGGAGCTCAAGAATTTTGCTGAGCATTTAGACTTTCAACACCGCAAGATCACGCGCCTCTCTGGCCAAGGGCAAATGGCGAGGCAGAACGTTTCATGATGACACTAGGAAAATGCTTGAGAACCGCGACCATCGAGCATAAGAACTGGAAACAAGAGCTCAACAAATTTCTACGGCAGTATCAGGCGACACCTCACTCGACTACTGGCATCTCACCATGCGAAGCACTTAACCAGAGGAAGCTCAAGACCACTCTGCCAGAAGTGACGCCACCAGACTGCCAACAAACCATTGCTGAGACCCAGGAGAACCTGGCAGAGAGAGAGAGAGAGAGACAGAGCAGAAAAAGAAGATAAAGGCGTATGCTGACCAAAAGCTAGGTGTGAGAGAAAGCAATATCAAGCTGGGAGATACAGTTTTAGTCAAGCAACCAAAGGCCAACAAGCTCAGTACCCCGTTTAATCCAGTGCCTCTTGTAGTGGAAGAAAAAAAAGGATCGATGATTACCGCAAGCGACGGACACAAGACCGTTACGCGCAACTCATCGAAGTTCAAAGTTGTCCCCAGTCACATCGAGCATACTGGAAACCACACACAAGAGATGGACAAAGACGTTGCAGCAAATCCCCAACCACTGGAAATTCAGGAACTGGACAAGATAACAAAGTCTTCAAGCCCTACTGCAGGCCTACAACGATCACAAAGGCAGACAAGGCCCCCCGCGAGATTCGCAGACTACGTATACGTTCAGTACTTGTTCAAGAGAACTAGACACCAGAAGCATGCAATGGATGTTTGTGACTCTGTAACACGTTTCAGTTTGCCGTTTTCATATTATAAAAAAGTCGTTTAAAGAAGTCGTTTGGGTCAATCACTTACACATTTCCAAAGTCCATCATCAAGAAGGGGAGAGATGTAGTGTTTTAAGACTTGTCAATCATTTATGTAAATGACCCACGCGGTCTAAGAGCTAGGACTTTTGCATTTTGTAGTCGTCATGTGTGTTTAGTAAATACTGTTGTGTTCGGACAAGTGATTCCAAGTGTTTATTTGACCGTAAACGTCACGCATGGTATAAGGATATTAAGGACACATTCGCAACATTTGTGAATGCTATTCTGGTCGATTTTTATAGTTTAAATTTCTATGCGTATATCTATATTTTAGTCGCTACTCTTTGAGAACGAAGCATACAACATTTTTGAGCAGCACAGCCTCCTTTGTTCATCAAAATTTTTCGTTCTCTCACCACCTGACACTTCCATCGCTACGCTTTAAGAACGAGGCATTCAACATTTCGGATCGCTATTACAGTCAGTCATTATTTCTGTTTCTGAACAGCATGTTGTCAGGGTATTAAGGACACATTCGCAACGATTGTGATTGCTGTTGCGGTCGATGTTTATAATTTTCTATGCGTATATCGATATTTTAGTCACTATATGTCATATAGTGAGGAAGTGTACGGCGATTTCGCGACGCTTTAAGAACGAAGCATTCAACATTTCGGAGCGCTATTACAGTCAGTCATTATTGCTGTTTCTGAACAGCATGTTGTCAGGGTATCAAGGACACATATTCGCAACATTTATGAATGCTGTTCTGGTCGATTTTTATAATTTTCTACGCGTATATCGATATTTTAGTCGCGACTCTTTGAGAACGAAGCATACAATTTTGAGCAGCCCAGCGTTCTTTGTTCACCGAAGTTTTTCTTTCTCTCACCACCGGACACTTCAAAAAGTCGGGTCGACTTTTCAAATGACGGGTCGTCACGACCTGATAGGATCGTCAGGATCTGTCGAGATATTTAAAGCTGCCCCAGGCAGTTCGACTTCCGGCAGTAAATCTTACTTCCTTTTTAAACTTCACGACCCGACATCCGGTGAGTCGGGCCGTCAACAGCAATAGGATGAGACGCCATACGACTACAAGTACCAGAATCCTGCAGGTTTCGCTTGTTTCATGTTAATTAGAGCTATTGTTATTTTTACCCCACTGGGAATACAAAATTTAAATATGAAAAGAAAAACAAACTGAATTGTGGTAGTTGTAGTCAAATGACGCCATCGTGAAACTTGCCTATTGACGACCCGACTCAGTTCATGTACATTGGACATGTGTGGAGGAGTCTTGCTGCTTACAAGCTAAGGAGAAAAAATGGGGATCGACATTTAATTGATTCTGGCTAGCTGAAGTAAAGTCTTTAAAAAATTGCTCAGCATTTTCACTCATTTAATTAAATGTCGCAATGTGCCTTTATTGAATAAAGTTGTGTCAATAGTCAGTTGGACTATTTAGTTATGCAGAATTCCAAATGACTCATCGCCTCGGTTTGAAGTTAATCCCACGAAATGGCGTTTTCGCCCGAATGGCGAAGATGACTTTATTTTTAGCATGATAACGTCATCAACAAATGAAGATTTATACTTTACAGAAAACCTTGTCCGGCCTCACACAGGAAATATTCATCCATTTTTAATTAGGGAAAATAGACCTCATTTTTAGCGGACAGACAGAAACTCGCGACAATTGTTATTTGCGAACCTTTTGTAAACAAAAATATATTGGCATTTTGCTTATTAATTTAATTTGCTTCCACTGAAAAACTAACCATAAGAGGATATTTGACTTTCAATTTTTCGATGTCTTCCTTTGTAGCATTCACAAAAAAGAATCATAAGAAGTTATACGGAAAATGAAAACCCCAGTGGCTGAACTCGAGGATTCGAGCAAAAAATGAGTCGGTATAATCTTTACCCTGTATTTCGTACGTAAAATTTTCAAACCATGGAATATTTAACGTTCAGTACTTGACATCTCATTTTCGTAACAAGACTGCAAATTTATGGGGCAGGTTTTCAAAAATAGCAACCGTAAACAATAACGACGGTTTTTGTGGCAATCAGCCCTTTTAAATTACTCAACAGAATAGTCTCGTTTCGGATTGATCAAGGGCGACGGCATAAATAGGTTATAGAGTAAAATACGGAAGTTGCTATGGAAAGAAAGCGATGAAGGAATGAAGAAATTCCCGCTATTCTTACATATGTAATAATTACTAACGCGGCAACCAGGACAAAACGCTTTGCGACAAACTCCGACGAGGAGAAGAAACTTAGTTCTGTCTGGTCGGAAAAAGAACAAAAAAAATTCCAGTGTATTTTTCAACTTTTGTATACGTCCTCTCAAAAACCTGTAGTTGCCCGCTTTCTACAAGACTAAACCTCGCTTATTTGCCAACAAAGAGAAAAGACTGGTTCTCGAGCTGTTATTCAATCAGGCTTTTACTAAAACAGGTAATTGTATTTAGTTTAAAAACATTTGGCTCCCAGAATTTGAAATTAAGTGGGATTGACGTCCAACTCTTTGCGTTAAAACGCACGAAACGAGTGTAAATATCATGAATCGGCAATATTGGTCATTCGGTCCGTGCTGTGTTCTGTCAGAAGCCCATAGCCCGGAAGTGTCCATCTCTGTCATTTAGCTTTGGCCAATCAGTTTACGGTATTACCTAAATTTAGAATACACGTCCCTTCAAATAATGGCCAATCAGATTGGGCCAATGACCGCAACCGAATATCCGCACGAGGGACTCAAGCTAAATGCAAAATCGCGCGCGGAACGCAATGACGCTACCTTTTTTCCCCGCAAAAATCTATCAGTAGCAGTTCCAAAACACAGACGATACATTAAACAAATGGGCCTAACCAAACGTTTTCGCCGAATACTTCTTCCTCATTCTCCTACTACGCATGCAAATTGTATGGTTCTGTAATGTCACAAGCCGTCACAGTATCGCTATAGGCCATTACGAAAAACATTTTATCAAGCATGGCGTCTGGAGCTTGTCACGAACTCCGGATGGGGTCGACTTTCTGGTCGTTCTTTACAGCTGGAAAAAAAAAAAAGAAATTTATCTATTTATCGGGGATTTGGAATAAAGGCAAATTCACAACTGTGAGTAGTTGCTCTGGGCCGATTTGTACCCCTCCCTCCCTCCGACTCCAAACTCAACTCAATCTGACTTATCAGTAAATCGTTTTCTGCAGTTACTCTAACTTCACTTTCTTTCTTCCTCACTTTACCATTAGTTATCAATAAATGTAAAACTCCATTTCTTTCGCAAGTATGCCGGATGTGAAATAAATAGGCCTTATCACGGTTTTGACCGCCATTTCAGACGGGTAGGCAAAGCGTAAAGAATTTGTCGTGTTTATATGGGGATCCGATGCCAAATAATTTTCGTTAAACGCTAGTTCTGAAAAAGTTATGAACTGAGAACTGAAGGTACAGGGTAAAAGGTTATACAAACCAAATTTTAGGCACTAACCTTTTACAGAAGATGCCCAGCAGCGTTTTCAGTTATATATTTGTCTGTATTTTTCCCCGCGAATTACAGACAAATGCATGGATAAAATCGAAAACGCTACCACGCAGCTTTTAACGAAGGCTAGTCCCTAAAAATTGGTCTGAAAAATCCTTTACCCTGTACCTTCAGTTCGCGATTCATAATTTTTTTAGAACTAGCGTTTAATTAACGAAAATTATTTGACATCGGATCCTCATATAGACACTACAAATTCTTTACGCTTTCAGCTACCCGTCAAAATGGTGGTCAAAACCGTGATAAGGCCTATCCTGCTATTGGATCCTGATCAACCATTTCTCCAAGGCATTTAATGACAAGAATGTTGAAAACGATGATTAATAATGGTACATGTAATAGGGCTGAGTATAGTACAATTCAGGTGGTAATTGGGCGAGTAATTTCAAACTTGGCCTAGCGCGAAGCGCTCACAAAATGCGAGAAGATGATGATGATAAACTTTCTATAGCTTAATCTGCTCCACTTTTAATTTCTTATTTTTTTTAATAGCTCTGGAAAAAGATAATTGATTCAAGTACAACTAGCTCGCGCTTGATGAAGTGTTATAAGGTGTCCAATCATAAACTGGCCTATGGTAACCAATCAGATTCGAGAATTTTGTAATATTTACGAATTGAGTGCTCGAAGTTAAGAGGAAATCCAGGTTGTCCCTGTTTGAAAAGCCGGACAACCAAATCCTTGAATTTTTGGTTGCTCATTAGGAAACCCCCTACGATTAAAAGTAACGTCGTGTTGAGATGCAATCAAATGGGGATCGAGAATGAATATGCCACAGTTCTCAGCAAAATTATGTGCCTGTGGTTTTTGGCGGAATCCTGAGTTTAAGTTTTGGCATTTTCAAAATGTTGTCTTCGATCTCCAGCACGTCGTGTTTGTGGTATTATCTCTTGCATTTTCCTATCTGACAATTTTTTGTAAAAGAAACAGACTTTCAAAACACGGAAAAATGTTCAGCTGCAGCAAATTAATTTATTTACAAGCTATATTAATTATCTAATCATATTTGGTTGTTTTGGCGTAAGAGACTGAGGCTTTCAATGTGCTTTCACCTAAATGATTAAGAGTGTAAATCTCTCGGCTACCGTTTTCTCAACTTGTTAGCATAGTTGAAGTGAACAATCCAAGACGTTCTCGTCGATAACAATGTCAATCATAAAAAATGACAATTTCCTCGATTGTGATTGGTTTTAATTAAAAAAAACTCCTATTTTCCACTAATTCACTTGCCAAGTTGTTATCGGACAGTTCAATAAGTCAATCACATCCAAAGTTGTAGTTTAAATCAACCAATCACATCCTTATTTTCAATCACCATAGAAACAGTGTACAGACTCGTAAATTGGGGATTTCTTTCTTTCTTTCTCTCTTTCAGAGCGACATTAAACAATATACGCCTGCTTTGTCATTCTTTTAATGCAAATTTTCCCGTTCTTTCATGACTTGGTTCTTCTTTTCTCGGAAATTGTATTTTTTTATGATTAATTAGTAAGAGGACTTTGTGTCGTCCAATTCAGTTACTTTGTAATCATACTCCTGATTAACAAATCGGACTCCAGCTTCGCGGTCGTACGATTTTGTTATTATCACTCGTATTATTACAGACCGCATTGGACTCACTCAGTCCTATTACCATTACTAATCCTAAGTTCCAATGCCCAAAATGGGCGTGCGTCCAGTACGTCGGCCATGACGACAGTAAAGTCTACCGGGAGACCAATTTTTAGTAAAATAAAACATGGTTGTCCGAGGTTAAAACAACGGAAACCTGGCCAAAAAGAGAACATGAATTAATCATGAGCAACAC
Organism: Montipora foliosa; assembly: GCF_036669935.1. Taxonomy (NCBI): domain Eukaryota; kingdom Metazoa; phylum Cnidaria; class Anthozoa; order Scleractinia; family Acroporidae; genus Montipora; species Montipora foliosa. The sequence goes on from NC_090876.1 coordinate 38,654,574, forward strand.
CTGACATGAGGTCCGATAGTACTGTGAAGTTAACAATTGAAGTTAATAATAATAATTATACTAATTGTTTCAGGAATATCATCCTGGTTTTTAATTCTGGCTCGCTTTTAAAGATAAATCGATCGTCAATTTAACGCTAGTAATACACATTCTGTTTTGTTTATTCAATTCCGATGAATTTTATAACAACTATAGTTATATAGGGCAATCTTTCCGCAAAGAATCCCTTATAACTTAAGTTATCTGACGCCCAAATAGAGTTGAAATGAAGATTGATAAAAACTAAAGGAAGACAGTAGTTCAGTTATTGACGCTGTCCCATCTTTGCCTGACAATATTTACTATTTAAAATGTTTGCTTGCCAACAGGATGTTATTCCACGAGCGACAGTTGGATATGAGACTGGCAAACAGTCAGAGGTCAGTCAGAGGCGGGTGGTGCTTTGTTAGCTTATACCAAACAAGAGGGGATGGAATAGTTGTTTCATTAAACGGCATCTTATTCGATGGCTTAACATATAGTATGCGCGGATATTTTGCGAGCTGCGTAGTATTTTTCCCTGGCAGCACAAAAAGCCAGCCAAATGTCCTTTATTTGATGGGATAAACGAAATGACGAGTTACACCTCCTACTATACATAACCTATTCAGCCATCAAGGTAATATTCATTCTTACGAGATGAGATCATCGCTAAGAGGAAATTATTTTCTTAAACGTTCGAGAATACTGATATTCCGGCAAAAAAAAACTTTCTTAAGAATTGGCGTTAAAATTTGAAATTAACTTAATATTGTGAAGTGCGCTAGATGTCAAAATCCAACTTCAAAAATAATGTTCATGTATCCTCCTCCAAAGACTAAATGCATCATTCTGAGGCTTTGCATCGTGTTGAAAAACTTCCGTTCCGTCCGTATTTGCTCTGTTCGAAACCGGTCAAAAGGGGACACTACAGTTTATCATCGTCTCATATTTTGCGCGTCCTCTTGACCAAATATGGTAAAATGGCGTAAATAATGGAATAATAAACTTCATTAATTAATTAAAAAGTCTGAACTGTTTATAAAACAGCTTGCGCAAGACTTTTCCACTTAAGGTCACACCCGAGACTCGGTAAGCCAGTCAGTACACTAACAATGCGGGTAGCTCTGTTGACAAAGAGGGCTTAAATATCTGAATAGCGCTGGTAGTCGCTGATATGGCAGCCTCACTATTGGTTAATATTCATTTGATACTTTTCTGCTTGAATGCTCTGATCAAAGTTGCTTTCCTTCGAACGACCCAAGTCGGTAAGTCTTCCTACCGAGCTGTGGTTGAAGGTTATCACATTTTAATGTTAAAAGAAATCTAAGAACGTTCATAAAATGTTTTGAATAGACTCTAAGCCTAAGTATATGTTTTATATGGTCCAAGTCAAACGCTAATAAGCCGATTATTGGTAATTTAACGTATAGGGTGATAATAAATGAAGTTCGTCATTTTTTTGGACATAACAAACGTAAGCTAAAATAAACGAAGTTGTAGGTGTGTTCGATTGCTACTGAATGATTACGTAGTGCGTTGAGGCCATATCCTAATATTGCTGCATGAGTACAGTATGGTGTCCGCGGTCCGCGAGAAAAAAGGATAATCTTGAATATCTTACCTGAATCAAACGTAACGAACTGAAAGTTTCCATGAAGATAGGTTTTTCGTTTCTTGCGATTGTATTAAATTGGCAAGTTCCAAACTGAAATATTTCTCTTGTAATTTGAAAAAAGGTCAACATAATCGCGAGCCCTTCGTCCCCGAATTTGGTCCTTGGTCCGCGAATCATGTAAGCAGTCCAAAAAAAATACCTTTGAATCCCGATAATTTCTGTAGGAAGATGAAAATTTATTTATTCTGTTCTATCCTTGATATATCTCAGGTACAATCGTATTGGATGTCGTTGTGAGTATAGAATCTGCATTTATTTTCAGTTGACCGTCTCCCATCAAAAGCTCCATTTCATTATACCATGACCGTGTAGGTATTCTAGATATACAAAAGAAAGTAACCCGTTTGTAAACATGTACAAACAAGATTCTGAAAATATTCAGTTAAAGCAAAGACCTTTTCCATTTATCGAAGGTTTTCTTTACCTGCGTTGCGAGATTTAAGTTCTCTGGGGTCATAAGTGGTATAATTATAAGTCGCTGACCAAGGACCCCTATGCAAAAATTGTTGATATTTTTCAAGAGTCGAGAAAACAAAAGATTAAAACTCTGCAGCAAATTTCTTCCCAACCGCAGAAATTAGCTTATCAGTGTAAATCCGTTCTGCAAAAAGGCACGTGTTCTCGTTGCGTTTTATCTTTACACAAGCCAAGTATACATGTAAGTTACGGAGCCGCACTACTGAGTAGAGACTTTCTAGAAAGACAAAATTAACACACCTGTTAACAAACTTGAATTCCACACAAGCACCAATAGCAGGAAAGCCGAAATTTCGTCATGTGAAAGAAGAATAATCAAGAAATCATTGGACAGACTTGTTTTTGGTGGTACTGTAGTTAATGAGGAAATATAACACCATTTTCGGAAAATTCGCGGACCAAGGACACCATACTGTAATATTTTATTATTTATTGAAATCGAGGTGAATAGTGGCAAAATATTTACCGAGGCGCGAAGCAGCGAGGCAAATATTCTGCCACTATCCACCGAGATTGAAAAGAATAATTGTTTTAGTATATACTCACGAAGTGATCTCAACAGCATTTGCAGAAGAAAACCATTCAAAGTCGATTTAAGGAGGCTCGAAATAGTTCCTCCTTTTGTCAAACAAATAAACATATGCTGTCCTTAGATTCTGTAGACATGAAAAATCAATTTTTTTCATTTCACTAAATATTTCCCAACAAGTTTTGCTACATTTGCAATTTTTTTGCTCTATGTATTTGCTGTCATTTGTCGTCGCTTAACAGTTGTACCGCGTAGTTCATCGCGTTTATGAGATATTTGTAAATTTGCCTAAATTTCGCATGCGGTAATTAGTCGGTATTTGCTTCGTTATCCCGTCTATTCAATGTACTTAAGTTCTGTTTCCTAATTATATGTAATTCCCTTTGTGCATTTAGTCACTTCATTCGGCATTCGTCTTTCGTATAAAAGGTATTGTATTTCCTTTTGTTAGTCAGTTGTTGTACCCGGAGTGGCCGTACAGATCTTGTAAGTAGTTTATTTCAGTCGTGGTTTTTTGGCGTTTCTGAAGCTTTAAGTATCTTGCTTGTAACTTTGTATTTCTAAGTCTTGTTTTCTGTGGTACATGATCGTCAAGTTGAGTACGAATTTTCAAGCTGTCCAGGAGTTAAATTAGTAACCGATGCAGTTACGGTAGTCATATGGAGACACAATTTGGCGAGGGTATTAAGTACCCATCATAGATTTCTCTCATCACATTTTGGTACAAAATAACTTTATCATGGCAACGATAAGGCATTTCTTTGAGCCTTTAAAATCAAGACATGTGGTGTTTTTTGAAAAAGGGGACGGTGATTCTTCCCTTCAGCTTTACCAGATAATGTTAGAAATAATCTCTAAAATATTTAAAATTCAACAAAATCTGTAGGTCAGTTTTTCAGAAAAGTAAGTTTTTTTTTAAAATGTCTCTAATTTTTTTTTCACCTTCAGTATTTTTTTAAATTTGGAAGACAAACTAATTAATCTAAGCTAACATGAAAAAAATGACAAAATTCAACGTCCGGAAGCAAAGATATAAACGAGTAAAGTTGCAAAATCAGGAAAAATGAGGGGGTTACAAGATCGGCATTGGTTTGTTGTAAAATGACCAGTCTTGTTTCCTTGCAGTCATGCCGAACTTTCTAAGATATATCTTTTTAATTCGTCGATTTCAGTAACAAATTCGTTTTGCTGGGCGACCAGCCCTACAAGAGAGAATTACTCCGAGAGAAGCAAACTGGTTGGCAAGTATGAACTCTTCTCTTACCTTTGAAAACTTTCATGCCAAATTTTGTGGCCCTCTTTGTATTCTGTAGCACAGCAACATCTTGTACTCTCAATATTTCCGATTCAGAAATACTGGCGAGTTTACGCCGGCCATTTTGTTTTGCTTGGATCACGCATACTAAGTGTGATCTTAGTGTTTCAAGCAATCTGTTTGGTTCGCTATCTCGGAGTGAATAATGTGTGATCAAACAAAACAAATGGGCCATTGCAAGTATAAAAGCGTTCCGACCTTGGCCTGTTGGCGGAAGTAAGCTGTTCAGCCCATGGTCTTTATCGGATGCGATACTACGGAAAAGCTTGTCACATAAGGATTCCATATGATCCACCATTGGTGCCCGGGGGGTGGGGGGGCTCCCATGTAAAAAGGGGAGGGATGCTCGTCGGAAATTTTAAGTTAAACCCTTAAGGAGACAATTCTGGGCGTGGCCCAGGTTTTTGGAGCATCCCTCCCCTTATAATATGGGAGTATCACCCCCCCCCCCAATTAAATCAGAATCAACTTGAAATGAAATCAAATTCTGCCTTCCTGACCTTCTACCCTTGACAACTGAAATGATCAATCTTTCGTTGGAGACAGGAACTGTCGCGAATGTTCACAAGGAAGCGCTGTTGATCCCTTTATTCAGTGTTTTTTGAAGAAAGTGGCATAGCACTTTCCTGGTTTAAATCTTACCTCACTAATAGAAAGCAGTTTGTGATGGTTCGGGAAGAAAAGTCCACTACTCGAGATCCTTTTTGTGGTGTACCTCAAGGCTCAGTTATAGGATCTGATTTGTATTTACTATACACGTAACCGTTTGGGGACATTTCACGCGGTGTGTTTTCACTTCTATGCAGACGACACGCAAATTTATCTTTCACTTTTGATTTGAGTCATTTTCGACGGTTGACAAACTTTCTGCTGTTTCCTGCATTAGGGATGTAAATAAGTGGATGCAATTTAATAAGCTTAAACTTAATAATAGTAAAATGGAGGTGCTAATCATTGGAGCGCGACACCGCCCTCACCCACAGCTTGATCTTTAATTTACTTGTTGGCGATGAGCATGTAGTATCTACTTCATCCGCGAGAAATTTGGGAAACGTCTTCAATGACAACATGACACTTACGTCTCACGTCGCTGCTATTTGTAAATCTGCCTTTTTTCATATTAGGAATATTGCTAGAAACAAGAGATAATTGTCACAAGCGAATATTAAGACTCTACTCAGCAGGTGTTTTTTACTTGTAAATTGGACCACTGTAATTCGCTACTTATTGGCCTCCCCTGCTACCCAATTAAGAGGTTGCAGATGGTTCAGAATTGTGCTTCTCGGTTGGTTGTTGGTAGTCGTAAATACGACCCAGTTACGTCAGTGTTACGTCAGCTCCATTGGCTACCAATTGAGAAGCGTATAGTTTACAAGATATTGCTCCTAACTTATAAATCTCTCAACAGTTTAGCTCCCCTGTATATTTGTGATATACTTGAGCGTTACATTCCTGCTCGCAGGTTTCGATCATCTGATAATTACCTTTTAAATGTCCCTCGGTACAGTCTCAAGAGTTACGGGGTAGAGCTTTTTCCGTTGTAGCTCCTAAATTATGGAATAATTTCAGGAGCCCATGAGTAGGAGCTTCCATTTGCACTATATCCTTGTTTCCCGTATCTTTCTATTTTTAGAACCAACCCTTCAGCGGGAGCCTCTGACCTTTACATTAATTTACATCAATTCGCACAATTTGCGTACATTGTTTTTGCTATTTTCGTCTTCGTTAGACAATGAATTTATTCTGATTGCCTATTTTAATTAAACAGCGCGTGCAGTGCCGAACAACTCGTAGCGTTCTAAAAATAGAAATATACGGGTAAAGGTTGACTCATAGGGCTTGTATGGGAGAGGCAAGCTCCTACTGATGGGCTCCTGATAATTTGCCACTAGATTAT
>NC_090876.1:38667987-38672987 GCF_036669935.1 Montipora foliosa
GCTACAAAGGAAAGCGTTGCCAACGTGAGTCGCTTTTTAGGAGAAATTAACTAATGTGAGAACGTAGTTGATTGGCAAGTCAAAAGCTTGAGCTGAGGTTTCTGTGACTGTTAAGATAATAACTGTTTAACCTGTTGGCTCAAGAAGTGACTCCATCCACCGCCGCGGCATGAAAACTTACAGATTACGGAGGTTTTGTTTAAGGATTCACTATAATTTTAAGTGTTTTAGTTCGGATAACGAGCGGGTTATTAGCCATCTAAACTTGATAAATTATTGGCTGGCAAAAGTGCTAAATGATCCCACACATTTTTCATAAAATTTTGGAGCATCATTGCTCAGAGAATATCTTACGGTATACAGTGTATATATCAGAGATAACTGCGGTTACTCCACCATAATGCAATGCACTTTCAATGTTCAGTGTTTTATTCTTGGCCCACTGAATAGAGCGGTTTTCAATCGAGTGTCGAAAGTAATTAGCGAATTGCTTTGGTTTTGCATTACTTCACTCAGTGACTGGTTCAGTGTTCTCGCGCCACTTTTTCAACCAATCAGAAGTTAAACCAAAACTAATCGTGGCTTGCGCGTGCACATTTTCCCGCGCTTTGTGTCGGCTACGTGTAATTCCTTCGAGTTTTGATTGGTTTACTGGATTGCCTCCGTCCTTTTTGATTGGCCAAAGTAATTACTTTGGTTTTGGTTTTACTCTCATGAGGCAAAAAAGATGGAAGCAAACTACGATCCCTGGTAGAAGCTTACAGGGTCGTAGCAAGAAAAAAAATATAACTGAGGCAATGTCCATGGTTACGTTTTCTTCGTAGGTATTTCAGGTGTTTATGATAAGTACATTTTAAAGACAACACTGGAATCACGCATTATTTTAAAAAATTCACGAAAAAATGAATTAGGCAAGTGCCTCGGTTTGCCTCCGAGTACTGTCTACGGCCCTGGCTTATTATTAGTGCTAGCTGGGACAATGAAAGAGGTACACTCAAGGTTCACTCGTGCACTCTGCTTGGGATGGGATGTCCGGAGGTTTGATAATCTCGTAATTATCATCATGTGCTTATACTGAAAAGCTGGTCGGTGACTTCACTTCAAAAATCGACGAATCATCGATGATCTAGCGAACTTTCCCGAATGATTTCTGCGGGAATACAAAATAAAAAATAAAGTAGGGGAGATCTATGCATAATTTGTGGGCGTTTTTAATAAAACAATTATCCCACTCCTGCTTGTTAACGTTGGCTAAGATTGTTATCTCATATCCAACGTACGCTCATGGAATAATTGTTAATTATTATGCAAATTCTGCGAAAAGAAATTGTATTGTACAGAGCGTTTTCACATGACGTCACGGCAGCCATGTTGGTGTTCTAAACTAATCCTCTGGGATTTGAACTCTATTTTTATCCAAATACTTTCTTTTGTTTCAGTAATTCACTATATCTGCTGGTCACGTGAGTGAAAACGCTCCGTTGCCATCCAGCATAACCGCCTTGTCACTTGGGTGAAAACCACTGAATTTCTAAAATTATAAGAAAAAGCACGTTCTAAAGATCTACCAAATTAATTATTTTTCAGTTTAAACTACTTCATAGGCGTTTAGCGGCAAATGATTTTCTAAAAAAAATAGGCATTAGAGAAAACGATATTTGTACCTTTTGTAGAACTGAAAAGGAGTCTCTTTTTCATTTATTTTGGTCGTGTAGCGAAATGTCTTGTTTTTGGCGGGGCTTTACAAAATGATTGGCCGAAAATCAAATAAAACTACAATCCAATATTTTCACTCCAGATATAATAATTGGCCTGAGATCGGGCACCCTATCTAACATAAAGCAATACTTTTACTTCCAGATATTACATATGGTCCTGCAAAACAAAGGAAGTACTGCCAAAAATAGAAAGATTTCCTAGTTTTCTATCTTCTTTAGAACCTTTTAAATCTTAAACCTCAACAAAATAAATAAATTAAATTAAATTAAAACATGTTATTGCCAACGAGGCGGCCGACCCCAGAGGGTCGGCCGTCGAGTTGGCAAATCATAGAGCCGTACGTGAGTACAGAAGAAAAATCTCATCTCAGCGTAAGGGACCCTTTTTTGACCCTATTTGGGTGTAAGTAATACTCCATATTTGGGTAGTGACGTCACGTTTTTACATGTGTCGCTTCCACCGTGTGGTTTGTGTGTTGTTTCAGCGGACGATTCAGCTAGTGAGATTGGAGGCGTTTGTAGTTGCCTTACGTCAGGGGCACCCAACGAGAATATAGTTGAAAACCACTTAGACATAGCATTGTTAAACGTATTTTAGTATTTAAACGGTAGATATAGGCATATTTTTATCCCCTAAGAATTTTTCATCTGTTTGGATTTCCTAGCTGAAAGTCTAGTGATCCGAAAATTATAGGGATCAAAGCTTACCTTTTCGAAAATTTCAGCCAGAAAAAAGTCTCCCGAAAATTCTAGGTGAGCTTTTTAGAGTAAAAATCCTTTAAAAGTGGGCAATTATACTATGTTTTAGATGTTCGAAAATCCTAGGACAGGCAGGCAAGCAAGAAATTTTAGAACAAATGTTTCGAAAATTCTAGATCTCAAATCGTCTTCCGAACAGATATTTTCCGTGCCCTTATTACGTGTTTGTAAATTGAATTGTAAGCAGCGGCTGATCAAGGAATAGGGTTATACCTACAAATTTCGGACAGAACGAGCGTGTTCGCTTGTCGATTCGAACCAGCGTGTTCGTTTGCGAACCAGCGTGTTCAATTGTCAATTTCGAACCAGCGTGTTCGCTTGTCAGTTTTAAACCAGTGCTTTCTTTCGTCGATTGCCACGTTTTTAAAGACTTCAGATCAAAGAATTGAACAAATTACTATAACCAAGAGATTATCAAGGTAAGAGAAGTAATCCCTCATACTGGCCCTATTCCCATCGTAATCCCTCTTAGGTTATTTTTAGATGATATCAATTTTCCCGCGGATAATGTTACCGCGCGCGTTACGTGGAAGTTTCATGTACGAGGGAAAGTGCAACAAATTCTGTACGATGCCACTCTCCGTTTTCAAAATTGAGTTTCATGGCCTGATAAAATTCATTGTCTGCAAGATACAGGTTTCAAACATACATCCTTGGAATTGCTTAACTGCCTAGTTTGCAGTGATACCAATTTGAAGAATTTCCAATCTATCAAACCGTGTTAAATAATTTTGACATATGCAGATATGTTTACCTTGGTTGCATTGCGTTACTTGTCCATTTTAGTGCGCACTTTCTCATCGTCTACAAAATTCTGTCGCTTACAAAACTCGTCCTTGTCAAGATACAGTTTGCAATCATATATCATGGAAATCGGTTAACTGTATAATTCACTCTGATACCAATTTTACGATTGTCTAGTGTAGGAAACCCTGTTAAATAATTTTGTAAAAGGGAGCTATATTTTACGCGTGCGTCGCAAATTGACTTCAATCCGATCTTACGTTTTTAAAATTTTTTATCGTGCGGTCAATTAAAATTTTCCTGTCATGTGTGGTACTGTTTGAAAGCGTTAGCTGTCTAATTTATGAATATCATAGAATTAAGTCACCATAGTTTAAGTCCGCTAAGAAAATCGAGAACGCGTTGACCAAGTCAGGAATATGTTACTTGGTGACTGTAGTCCGCGATATTTCATTGTGTACAAAATTCTGTCGCCTATAAAACTCGTTACTTTCAAGATACAAGATGCAAAGATATATCATTTAAATCGCTTAACTGTGTTGTTTACAGTGACACCAATTTCAACACTGTCCAATGTACGAAACCGAGTTTAATAATTTTGGAAGATGCACTCGATCCTTTCAAGATACAGGTTTCAAACATCTATAACTGAAATCGCTTAATTGTCTAGTTTTCAATGATACCACATTCAAGGTTGTGCCATATACGAAACCGTGTTAAATCTCTTTTTAAGGAGACAGCTATATTTAACATACGTGCTTTGCAAATTCACTTGAATCCGATAACACGGGTTCAAAAATTTTTATCGGACGCTTGATTCAAGTTTTCCTTTCATGTTTGGTACTGTTGTAGAGCTCTATCTGCCTACTCTATCACCGTATCAGAATTAAGTCAACATCTTTTAATCCCGCAACGGAAACCGAGAATGCGTTTATTAAAGTCAGAGAGATCGTACTTATCGACTATAGTCTTCCATTTGCCATTCTGTACAAAATCCTGTCGGTTACATAACTTGTTCCTTCCAAGATACAGGTTTCAAAACATAAGTCATTGTAATCGCTTAACTCTGTAGTCAACAAGTCACGTTCGTCCACAAAATGTTTATACGCGTTTGTCTCAACATCCTCCGCCATTTTTGTTTGATGGTAAATCGCGAACGACGCGAATCATTGCGTGGGAATTCGCTCAGCTGTCAACATTGGTAAAAATGAGGACATGTGATTGGCTATCAGTTAACCCTCGTGGGAATACCGGATCTCGCAGGAGATCTAAAAATAACGTAAGATGGATTACGATGGGAATAGGGCCAGTATGAGGGATTACTTCTCTTACCTCATAATCTCCTGTAAATTTTTGTATACTACTTCCCCACCGACGCAGCACCACAGTTTCTTTAGAAACTACCCCTTCCCTCAACATTTACACACTTTGAAATTATGGAATTCCTCAAATTATGCCTTCAAGACTAAGACTCTTATCAGAGTTACTTCACACTCTTCCTTTCCTACTTTCATTTATAGTAAAATAATTTTACCTCTGTGTCAAACTTTCACACATTCCAGAGACATGAAACAATTTTGCCTCGTTGGCACTTGGCGCAAGGCACAACTAGTATATACTGTAAACGAATTAAAAGGAAGCCATGCATGCACGGAATAGATTAATAATTTAGCTGAGAAATCGTAGTAATGACTTTTTTTGTTTTTTGTTTATAGCTTACTGAATACATGTTTGTTATGTAATGTATTGTATTATTGTATTCCGGTGTAAGTAAATGTT
>NC_090876.1:38687987-38690487 GCF_036669935.1 Montipora foliosa
TTTGGTAACTGTGGGAAGAATTGGAACTGAATGGGACGAGAAGAAACTATCTAAACAGGGATTAAGAAAGCTTAACTGTGTACATTATTTCCCGTTCGGTAGAAGCTTATTTCTCACTGTCCTCGCACCATCCGACATCTCTGAACAAGGCTCTTGCCATTTGAAATCTACAAATAATTGATGCTAAGACAATGCAGGTGTATTCATCATGACACAGGCAATCGATGTTTTGAATTGGGTTGTACCTTTTGTTGAACGAAATGGTTCTCCTTAGGTAGCTTTATATTTTGCTTAAATAAAGATCGTTGTCCTCCTCGGTCGTTCTATATTTCACTTTGTGAATCATGAAACCTGTCCTTTCAATATGATTCCATGATTTAACAGCAACGGCTTACTAGACAATGTTGTGCAAAACTAATCCTTTAAGGGAACTGAATGACATTCTTATGCAAACAATAGGTCCTTGTTGTTGATGCAACTCGAGAGTCCCAATCCAAAAAGGTTTGGGGTCAGCGAGAAAATGATACCAGAGGCTGGTTCCCCCCGCCTCCTCTCCCCTCTCCCCCCTCCCCCTCAGTTGGTTCAGCATCGGACTACTGTGCGGCAGTGCGGTAGGTCGCTGGAACAAAGACTCAAGCCCGACCAACACTCAGGGTGTTTAAATAAAGAAGGAGAACAGCTTTATATTAAAATGACATCTGCAAATGGTTGAACCGTAGAAATCCTTCAATATTCATACTAAACGCTGTGGGACGTAAAAGAACCCACACACTATTTGCAAAGAGAGTTCCCGGTGTTGAGGTCTGGCCTCTGTGGTATGTAATGGTTGTTAGTGTAAACGCTTGGAGTCAACCTGTGTCTTATTGTTGAGTCTCCATGGGCATCCTCTTCAAACGGAGTCTAAGGGCAAAGTTTTTGTGATGGTAATTAGTTATAATTTACATAAGAATGAAAACTTATTTCAATAAGAGAAACTTCGCACTTAAACTCTTTTTGAAGAGGAAGCAGACATGAAATCGGAAATGGCACGTCGCGCTGACTTATTAATGTACAAAAAAGGTCATCTCACCCATCAGTCTCAATCTCGACCCCAGAGCTCTTCTGTTTTGCGCATGACTGAGGGAGAGAAGAGCTCTGGGAAACCCTGAAAAGCGTGGCTGATTGGTGCATTCATGTTAGTACGAGGAGTGAGCTGGCGCCGAAAGGTTTAAATAGCCAATTTATAGCTATAAAAACTCCTAGTTGGAGTTTCCCAGAACCTTGGGTCATGCGCAGACATAAGATGCGACGCTCTGGTGACGAGAATGCCTTCAGTCTGTTTAGCTAATGCTAGCAGCGAAAGAGCAAAGCGTCATTCAACAAAGAAACAAACAAACAAACGACATCAGTTTATTTATAAAAAATATAGGTGGTTGATGAAGTCACAGAGAGTCTTGGTAGAATAATATTTAAATCACAGCTGCTTTCTGGATACTTTTACATGCATCTTTCAGTTTTCCAACCAAATCCTAAATAGACAAAAATCATAGAAATTAACGTTAATGGCCTCGAAGGAATGCTTAACGTTACTGACGGTCACTAGACCGTGAGTGAGTGGTGTAAAATACAAAAAAAAGGTGGGTTAAATTTCCATGTCAGCGTCGGCGTCATTGTCAGCAAAAGGTTTAATGTCAACGTTGACGTTGATGTCGGTTACTGTCAGTCAGTGTCTACATTACAGTGTCAGTGTCAGCAGCAGTGTCAATGCTGATGTCAGCGTCAATATCAGTGTATGTCAATGCCGACGTCGACGTTGCTGTCAGTTATAGTGTCCGAATCAGTGTCAATGTCAGTGTCAGTTTCAATATCAATGTCGGTGGCAGTGTCAATGTCAATTTCAGTTTTCAATGTCAATATCAGTGTTGACGTCTTTGCTTTGTTTATAGTTGAAATGTACTTTGCCATCAAACTAGTTCAAAGGTATTTCACTTTGTAATCAGAACGAAAGCCAAAACAATCGACACCATTGCATATATTTTTAACACTTTTAACATATTGTATCACATTTTAGCGTTCGCTACATTTTTGTCGTTTTTTAACTTGTCTCAACACATTTATGCTAATTTGGAAAATTTAGAAAACTTACTCACTTGAAAGTGACCCCGGAGAGGTCGAAACGTCCTGACTTCTTAGCGCTAGTTTTTATTTCAAAGTAAAAGGATGACAAGCACAGAATTCAATTTAAAGTACTTCATTGGCCGGTTTCAAGGCATCTCGCTTACTATATACACTGTATATGTTGCATAATAGAGAGATGAAGCACTGCTTTATTATTGGGCATTGTTAAAACACAAAAACTCGTTAATGATCCATGAACCTAACAGTCCATCAAGACACCATCAAACATTATCTGCATCATGAGCTTTAAACTCGATAAGACACTCCTCATGCATACATGTATGCTAATACCTTCCTCTCACAAATTGAACGTTTGCTTGGACCCGAGGGAAACACTTTTGTG
>NC_090876.1:38692987-38697987 GCF_036669935.1 Montipora foliosa
ATCCATGGGGCTTTACACACTTCAGTCTATAAGCCCATTGTCCTTCTCTGTCCAATATGTCCCTCTCATCATTTACTTGATCAATTAACTATATCGAGATCTTCGATGCCTTTGTGGGTTTGGCCATTAAAGTGTTGATAAATTAAATCATCTCTAGATTTGTCATCCAATGAGAGTCTAGCATGAGCTCGAATACGACTCTTGTGATTATTAAATCTGAGGCGAAACCTAGTACTGGTTGATCCCACATATTGAACACCACATACTTTACAACTCAGAAAATACACTACATTGGTTGAATTACAGTTCAGCTCGAAATTAATAGAATATCTTTTTCCTGTTATTTTTGACGTGAAACTTTTTCCTATTTTTAAGTGTTCGCAAACGTGGCAACGGCGATCTCCACACTTGACAGTTCCTTTGGGTTTATCTTCCGAGTCTGAAGATTTTAGTTTGGCGTGTACTAGACAATCTCCCAGACTCCTAGGTCTACGGAAAGCCACCATCGGAACCTCTTTCACCGCTTTCTTACATTTATCCGAACAATGTAGCAAAGGCTGAAGTTCCCTCAGTATAGCCCCAATATTAGGAAGATTAGGATGGTACGTCACTACCATGGGAACTCGTGTAGTGGCTTTTTGAGGCACCGGCGTTAAGGTCTCCTCTCTGGTTTTTAACGTAGCTTTCCGGATCTGTTCACGTACAAATCGTTCCCGATATCCTCGTGCCACCAGATACTTACTGAGTTCATCAGCCCTTTTATCAAAGACCTCGTTGGTAGAACATATACGTCTTAACCTCAGCGCTTGAGCGTACGGAATGCTCTGTTTACAACCCCTTGGATGACACGAAGAAGAAAAAAGAAATTGATGCTTATCTGTCGGCTTTATATACAGGTTCATCTCAATCATACCATTTCTGTTCCTAATTTGAACATCCAGGTAGTTCACCTGATCCCTAGACCAAGTCCACGTAAATTTTATGGTGGCATGTGCCTCATTAATGTAGGTCAAAAACTCTCTAAGTTCCTCTTCACCTCCAGTCCACACCAATAAGATATCATCAATATACCTTAGCCACATGTATGGTTTAACCCGAGCTTCCAAAATCAATCGTCTTTCCAATCTATCCATAAACAGATTCGCATAGGCAGGCGCCATTTTAGCACCAATCGCCGTCCCCATTGTCTGTAAATAGTGATTACCATTGAACTCGAGATTGTTATTCTTTAAGACCAACTCCACCAGGTCAACTATAAGACTAGTAGGCACCTCATTAGTCTTTCTTTTATCTAGCGCTTGCCTTTTTACATCTAAGCCTTCCACATGAGGTATATGAGGGTATAAACCCACTACGTCAAGTGACACGAGAATAGCACCCTCTGGGAATGTGTCAATGTTCCGAAGTTAATGAAGGAAGTCATTTGTGTCTTTTACAAACGATGGAATAGTGGAAACCAATGGTTTAAGATGATGATCAACAAATTCTGAAATCTTCTCTGTCGGTGTATTGCAACCTGAGATAACCGGTCTTCCCGGGCAACCCTTCTTATGTATTTTCGGTAACAGATAAAACCGTCCTGCTCTTGCTGTACTGTTTCCTAATAGATATTCTAGAGATATTCATTATGCGCCTTTTTAAGATTTAAGAAAGAACGATGACATCGTAATTAAGCTAGGGGAAAAAGGATCGGGTGTAGCAGTGTGACACAGGTTTCTTTTGCTCTAAATGTCTAGATTCACTTGATTACGTATGAACAACAAAGACATTAAGCTCCTATTTCTGAGTATTCTTAGCCAACAACTGCATTAAAAGCAGGTTGGATTGTGCACACAGTTCAGTATTTGCGGGTCTATCACTGCTGCTTCCACGCTTTCCCTCATCGCAGGTCTCGGCAAGTGGTGAGGATTGGAGTGTTGTCCAGCTCCGATCCGGGTAGAACGTCTGACCAGAGGGTGGTTATTGGTATCACTAGCTGCTGTCACCTCCGCTGCTGCGCCTCCACCGGTACTGGCCCGTAGGGCCTCAGCCTTCTCTGGATCTACAGCAACAGTAGAAAGTTCATGATCCACCCCGTCAGTAGAAAGTTCAGGGTCTGCGGCGCCAGGAGAGAGCTCAGGATCTACACCATCAGAAGAAAAGTCAGGATCGACGCCACCGGTGGAAATCTCAGGATCACCAACTGGTGGCTCATTACCATGGTCCCTGTCAGGGGCAGCCTCCTCAAGAACTTCCACTCGATTCTGTGTGTGGTTACCATCGCCATGTGTCACTTGTACATCAACTTCAGATGGACTCTCGTGTGGTACAGCAACGGGGCCACTGCTCTGCCTGGATGGTATGACGGCTTCAACAACGTCGTCCTCATCACTGCTGCTTCCTACGGTATCTAACGGTACACCATTACCAACTGCATTTTCACTGGCATTCATACTGCCGGGATCTATGTTGTCATCATCAAAGGTACTGTCTCTCACTAGTTGTTTTGCATGGAGAATGTCATTCCTGTGGACAGTTTTTTTGAATTCCTCCTCTGCCGTTGTTGCTACCAATGGTACCACAACATACGTGTTCCCAGTATCAAGCCGCTTTACAACCTTGTAGGGAGTGGCATCCCACACCTCCTGAATCTTACTGCGACCCCGGACACGATTCTTAAGGAACACCCTGGACCCTACAGGAATACTGGTATCGGTGGCTTTAAGGTTGTTGCTGGTTTGGCGTCGCAGTGCCTCCCTCTCTGTTCTCGCTGAGGCTAGTCTGAAAGCCTGCTCTAAACGCTCCTGGTGTTCAGTGTTCCATTCTTTACACTCTTCAGTATGGCTTGCTGACCCAATTAGATGATCCACTGGAAGTGTCGGCTCCCTGCCGAAGAACAAGTAGTAGGGTGAGTAGCCAGTAGTTGAGTGTGGGGTACAGTTGTATGCAAACACAAGTTCTGGAAGAAATTCTGGCCACTTACGTTTCTTCTCTGAAGGCAAAGTATGCAGACGGTCATGCAAGGTTCTATTGAAGCGTTCACATTGACCGTTGCCCTCTGGATGGTACGGGGATGTGCGACTCTTAGAGATGCCATAGATCTTACAAAGTTCCTAATCACCTAGCTCTCGAAATTGCGCCCTTGGTCGCTGTGAATCCTTTTAGGTACCCCAAACCTTACAATCCACTCTTTCACTAGGACTCGAGCTACTGTGGTCGCCGTCTGATCGTTTGTGGGAATAGCTTGCGTATATTTCGTGAAAACATCGGTAAGGACAAGCACGTTCTCTATGCCTCATTCACTCAGGAGAGTGAAATCAACTGCCAAAATCTCCAATGGCCTGGTGCCTGTCAGGGAACTCATGGTAGGATGAAGCTTCTTCCCTGCTTTGGCCAGAGTACAACGTCCACATGTCCGACAGTAGTCAGCAACATCATCCCATCATCCCAGGCTAATAGAATCTGCTCCTTGCAAGCGCCGTTGTTTTCTCTACTGCCTGATGACCTAGATCGTCGTGGATGGATTTCAGCACGTTGCTCTTTAAGGAACCAGGGAGTATCAGCTGCCGTGCACCTTGACCGTTTATCTGAACAACACGGTGCAGGACGCCATGCTCTTCCTTATGCGCTTCCACTCCCTCAGCAGTTTACGTGCAGGTTTTGGTTCTTTCATCAGCTAACGGAGGGTAGGCGGAGGCCTCCGTTGCCAGTGATACCACAGCCGACCAGTTGCCTTTCTGCATGACAGCCATATCCTCGTGAGAAATGGACGGGAATGTAGACACAGCCTGGGGTGCCACAACCGCTGACCTGATTCGGGATTCTTGAAGGAGGGCAGTCCCTGTTGTGTCTTCAGCACACACTCTGATACACTCGGGTACAAGAGTGCCTCGCCCCCTCCCTTGTAAAGAGAATGAGTCACTCGCAATTTCCTCTAATCGTGCCACTGGGGGTTCCTCTCCATGGTGCACCTTCCTACTAAGCGCATCTGCGTTCTTGTTGCTTCTTCCTGAGCGATACTTGATTGTGAATGTAAACTGAGCGAGCTCTGCGGCCCAGCGCGTCTCGGTCGCACCCAATTTTGCTGTGGTTTGCAAATAACTCAGGGGGTTGTTGTCAGTGAAAACAATGAACTCAGTTCCCAACAGAAAATCACGATACTTCTGCGTCACGGCCCAATACAAGGCAAGCAGTTCCAGCTTCATGCTAGAATAGTTTTGCATGCTACGTTCGCAAGGCTTTAGGGCTCTGCTGGCATACCCCAGTACAACCAATACATCCTCCTGTTTCTGAGACAGAACTGCACCAAGGCCGTTAAACCTTGCATCAGTCTCCAAAATAAAACCACAGGAAAAGTCTGGAAACCCCAAAACTGGTGCTTCGGTCAGCATCTGCTTCAGCTTGGCGAATGCAGTTTCGCACGAGGAGTTCCACTTTTCTCTGATGCTTCCATCACCCTTGTAATGTGTTCCCTTATTAACTTTCTTCCCCTTTTTTCTGCCCTCCTGTCCTTGGAGAAGACGCTGTAGAGGGGCAGCAACCTCTGCATATCCCTTTAGGAATCTTCTACAATAGCCAGAGAGACCCAAGAATCCCCGAAGATCACGTAATGTTACGGGTCTTGGCCACTCTGAGACCGCTCACACCTTTTCAGGATCAGGGGAGGTGCCCTCGTGTGTGACTACATGACCCAGGTAGCGGACTTTCTTACGGAACAGCTGACATTTCTCAAACTTGATTTTCAGGTTGAGGTTTGACAACCGTGACCACACTTTCTCTAGTCGAAACAAGGTCTCCTCAAACGCATTACACCAAAATATCATCAAGATACACTAGCAGGAACTGAAAGTTCAGGTCTCCAAATGCCTTGTCCATCACACGCATGAACGTACTCGGTGCATTACACAAACCAAAGGGCATTCTGGTGTACTCGTACAGTCCACCTGTTCCAGTTCTAAAGGCTGTTTTCTCGATGTCAGACTCTTCTATTGGTATTTGATTGAACCCATGGGCAAGATTGA
>NC_090876.1:38702987-38707987 GCF_036669935.1 Montipora foliosa
AATGACGAGTTACACCTCCTACTATACACAACCTATTCAGCCATCAAGGTAATATTCATTCTTGCGAGATGAGATCATCGCTAAGAGGAAATTATTTTCTTAAACGTTCGAGAATACTGATATTCCGGCAAAAAAATCTTTCTTAAGAATTGGCGTTAAAATTTGGAATAACTTAATATTGTGAAGTGCGCTAGATGTCAAAATCCAACTTCAAAAATAAAGTTCATGCATCCTCCTCCAAAGACTACATGCATCATTCTGTGGCTTTGCATCGTGTTGAAAACAATTACTTTAGTTGAAAAACTTCCGTTCCGTCTGTATTTGCTCTGTTCTAAACCGGTCAAAAGGGGACACTACAGTTTATTATCGTCTCATATTTTGCGCGTTCTCTTGACCAAATATGGTAAAATGGCGTAATAGTGGAATAATAAATTTCATTAATTAAAACTCTGAACTGTTTATAAAACAGCTTTGCGCAAGACTTTCCCACTTAAGGTCACACCCGAGACTCGGTAAGCCAGCCAGTACACTAGCAACGCGGGTAGCTCTGTTGTCAAAAAGGGCTTAAATATCTGAATAGGGCTGGCAGTCGCCGATATGGCAGCTTCACTATTGGTTAATATTCATTTGATACTTTTCTGCTTGAATGCTTTGATCAAAGTTGCTTTCCTTCGAACGAGCGACGACTTTTGCGGACGTGTTTTTGAGGCCCAAGTCGGTAAGTCTTCCTACTGAGCTGTAGTTGAAGGTTATCACATTTTAATGTTAAAAGAAATCTAACAACGTTCATAAAATGTTTTGACGCGTAAAAAGAAATGTTTGGAATGGACTCTAAGCCTGAGTATATATTTTATATGGTCCAAGTCAAACGCTAATAAGCCGATTATTGGTAATTTAACCTAGGGTGATAATAAATGAAGTTCGTCATTGTTGTGGACATAACAAACGTAAGCTAAAATAAACGAAGTTGTAGGTGTGTTCGATTGCTACTGAATGATTACGTATCCTAATATTGCTGCATGAGTACAGTATGGTGTCCGTGGTCCGTGAGAAAAAAGGGTAATCTTGAATATCTTACCTGAATCAAAACGTAACGAACTGAAAGTTTCCATGAAGATAGCTTTTTCGTTTCTTGCGACAATATTAAATTGGCAAGTTCCAAACTGAAATATTTCTCTTGTAATTTGAAAAAAGATGAACATAATCGCGAGCCCTTCGTCCGCGAATTTGGTCCTTGGTCCGCGAATCATGTAAGCAGCCCAAAAAAAAAAAAACCTTTGAATCCCGATAATTTCTGTAGGAACATGAAAATTTATTTATTCTGTTTTATCCTTGATATATCTCAGGTACAGTCGTATTGGATGTCGTTGTGAGTATAGAATCTGCTTTTATTTTCAGTTGACCGTCTCTAATCACAAGCTCCATTTCATTGTACGACCGTGTAGGTATTCTAGACATACAAAAGAAAGTAACCCGTTCGTTAACATGACCAAACAAGATTCTGGAAATCTTCAGTTAAAGCAAAGACCTTTTCCATTTATCGAAGGTTTTCTTTATCTGCTTTTCTAGATTTAAGTTCTCTGGGGTCATAAGTGGTATAAGTTGCGGACCAAGGACCCCTATGCGAAGATTGTTGATATTTTTCAAGAGTCGATAAAACGAAAGTTTAAAACTCTGCAGCAAATTCGTTCCCAACCGCAGAAAATTGTTTATCAGTGTAAAATTAATCTGTTCTGCAAAAAGACACACGCTGTCGTATTCTCGTTGCGTCTTATCTTAACACAATCCAAGTAAACATGTAAGTTACGGAGCCGCAAAAGTAGAGACTTCGTAGAAAGACAAATTAACACACCTGTTAACAAACTTGAATTCCACACAAGCACCAAAGGAAAGCCGAAATTTCGTCATGTGAAAGAAGAATAATCAAGAAATTATTGGAAAGACTTGTTTTTGGTGGTACTTTAGTTATTAATGAGGAAATATAACATCATTTTCGGAAAATTCGCGGACCAAGGACACCATACTGTAATATTTAATTATCCTTTGAAATCGAGGTGAACAGTGGCGCGTCTATTCAGACGCGTCAGAACGGTCGCGTCTATTCAATGTACTTAAGTTCTGTTGCACATTAATGCGGGCAAAAGGAGAGGTAACGGCGAGTATCTCTCAGCTATTGAGAGTGCATTCCAAAATGAGTTATGGGAACCAAATTGAATATACCACATAATCTCTGGGCAATGATTCGACAATGATGCTTTGAAATTTCGAAATTTTACATAGAATGTGTGGGATCATAAGCGCCTTTGCCAGCCAAGAAATGGCACGATGCCTTCTGTAACAAACCCGTATGTCCTATGAAACAAAATGTAAGAGTTGACTTCCGCAAAGAATCCCTTGTAACTTAAGTTATCTGACGCCCAAATCCAGTTGAAATGAAGATTGATAAAAAGTAAAGGAAGACTATAGTTCAGTTATTGACGCTGTCCCATCTTTGCCTGACAATATTTACTATTTAAAATGTTTGCTTGCCAACAGGATATTATTCCACGAGCTAGAGTTGGATATGAGACAGGCAGCCAAACAGTCAAAGAGGCGGGTGGTGTTTTTTTGGCTTATACCCAAAAAGTGGGGAATGGAATAATTGTTTCATTAATACATCTTATTCGATGGCTTAAGTTATAGTATGCGTGGATATTTTGGGAGCTGCGTAGTATTTTTCCCTGGCAGCACAAAAAGCCAGCCAAATGTCCTTTATTTGATTGGATAAACGAAATGACGAGTTACACCTCCTACTATATATAACCTATTCAGCCATCAAGGTGATATTCATTCTTAAGAGATGAGATCATCGCTAAGAGGAGATTATTTTTTTAAACGTTCGAGAATAGATATTCCGGCAAAAAAAAAAAAATCTTTCTTAAGAATTGACGTTAAAATTTGGAATAACTTAATATCGTGAAGTGCTCCAGATGTCAAAATCCAACTTCAAAAATAATGTTCATATATCGTCCTCCAAAGACTACATGCATCATTCTGAGGCTTTTCATCGTGTTGAAAACAATAACTTTCGTTGAAAAACTTCCCGTTCCGTCCGTATTTGCTCCGTTCTAAACCGGTCAAACGGGGACACTATGTACAGTTTAATATAGTCTCACATTTTGCGCGTTCTCTTGACCAAATATGATAAAATAGCGTAATAGTGGAATAATAAATTTCATTAATTAAAACTCTGAACTGTTTATAAAACAGCTTTGCGCAAGACTTTTCCACTTAAGGTCACACCCGAGACTCGGTAAGCCAGTCAGTACACTACCAATGCGGGTAGCTCTGTTGACAAAGAGGGCTTAAATATCTGAATAGCGCTGGCAGTCGCTGATATGGCAGCTTCACTATTGGTTAATATTCATTTGATACTTTTCTGCTTAAATACTTTGATCAAAGTTGCTTTCCTTCGAACGAGCGACGACTTTTGCGGACGTGTTTTTGAGGCCCAAGTCGGTAAGTCTTCCTACTGAGCTGTGGTTGAAGGTTATCACATTTTAATGTTAAAAGAAATCTAAGAACGTTCATAAAATGTTTTGACCTATAAAAAACGATGTTTGGAATAGACTCTAAGCCTGAGTATATATTTTATATGGTCCAAGTCAAACGCTAATAAGCCGATTATTGGTAATTTAACGTATAGGGTGATAATAAATGAAGTTCGTCATTTTTTGGACATAACAAACGTAAGCTAAAATAAACGAAGTTGTAGGTGTGTTCGATTGCTACTGAATGATTACGTAGTGCGTTGAGGCCATATCCTAATATTGCTGAGTACAGTATGGTGTCCGTGGTCCGCGAGAAAAAAGGATAATCTTGAATATCTTACCTGAATCAAAGGTTAGGAACTGAAAGTTTCCATGAAGATAGCTTTTTCGTTTCTTGCGATTGTATTAAATTGGCAAGTTCCAAACTGAAATATTTCTCTTGTAATTTGAAAAAAGGTGAACATAATCGCGAGCCCTTCGTCCCCGAATTTGGTCCTTGGTCCGCGAATCATGTAAGCAGTCCAAAAAAAATACCTTTGAATCCCGATAATTTCTGTAGGAAGATGAAAATTTATTTATTCTGTTTTATCCTTGATATATCTCAGGTACAATCGTATTGGATGTCGTTGAGTATAGAATCTGCTTTTATTTTCAGTTGACCGTCTCCAATCAAAAGCTCCATTTCATTATACCATGACCGTGTAGGTATTCTAGACATACAAAAGAAAGTAACCCGTTTGTAAACATGTACAAACAAGATTCTGAAAATATTCAGTTAAAGCAAAGACCTTTTCCATTTATCGAAGGTTTTCTTTACCTGCGTTGCGAGATTTAAGTTCTCTGGGGTCGTAAGTGGTATAAGTCGCGGACCAAGGACCCCTATGCGAAAATTGTTGATATTTTTCAAGAGTCGATAAAACAAAAGATTAAAACTCTGCAGCAAATTTCTTCCCAACCGCAGAAATTAGCTTATCAGTGTAAATCCATTCTGCAAAAAGGCACGTGTTCTCGTTGCGTTTTATCTTTACACAAGCCAAGTAAACATGTAAGTTACGGAGCCGCACTACTGAGTAGAGACTTTCTAGAAAGACAAAATTAACACACCTGTTAACAAACTTGAATTCCACACAAGCACCAATAGCAGGAAAGACGAAATTTCGTCATGTGAAAGAAGAATAATCAAGAAATCATTGGACAGACTTGTTTTTGGTGGTACTTTAGTTAATGAGGAAATATAACACCATTTTCGGAAAATTCGCGGACCAAGGACACCATACTGTAATATTTAATTATTCTTTGAAATCGAGGTGAATAGTGACAAAATATTTACCGAGGCGCGAAGCAGCGAGGCAAATATTCTGCCACTATCCACCGAGATTGAAAAGAATAATTGTTGTAGTATATACTCACGAAGTGATCTCAACAGCATTTGCAGAAGAAAACCATTCAAAGTCGATTTAGGGAGGCTCG